>NW_027473923.1:0-119825 GCF_050947335.1 Megachile rotundata
ATAAGCATAATATGGCTAATAATATGAGTTAGATTGATAATAATATGAGTAACAAGCATAGTATATGTCGTTCTATCGATAATATAAGCATAATATGGCTAATAATATGAGTTAGATTGATTATAATAAGAGTAATAATTATAGTAATTGTCGTTCTATCGATCATATAAGCTTAATATTTCTAATAATATGAGTTAGATTGATAATAATAACAATAATAAGTATAGTAATTGTCGTTCTATCGATCATATAAGCATAATATGGCTAATAATATGAGTTAGATTCATAATAATGAGAGTAACAGGTTTAGAAATTGTCGTTCAATCGATCTTATAAGCATAATATGGCTAATAATATGTGTTAGATTGATAATAATAAGAGTAATAAGTATAGTAATTGTCGTTCTATCGATCATATAAGCATAATATGGCTAATAATATGAGTTAGATTAATAATAATAAGAGTAACAAGTATAATAATAATCGTTCTATTGATAATATAAGCATAATATGGCTAATAATATGAGTGGGATTGATAATAGTAAGAGTAATAAGTATAGTAATTGTCGATCTATCGATAATATAAGCAAAATATGGCTAATAATATGAGTTAGATTGATAATAGTAAGAGTAATAAGTATAGGAATTGTCGTTATATCGATCATATCTGCATAATATGGTTAATAATATGAGTTAGATTGATAATAATAAGAGTAATGAGTATAGTAATTGTCGTTCTATCGATAATATAAGCAAAATATGGCTAATAATATGAGTTAGATTGATAATAGTAAGAGTAATACGTATAGTAATTGTCGTTCAATTGATCATATAAGCATAAAATGGCTAATAATATGAGTTAGATTGTTAATAATAAGAGTAACAAGTATAGTAATTGTCGTTCTATCGATAATTTAAGCATAATATGGCTAATAATATGAGTTAGACTGGTAATAATAAGAGTAATAAGTACAGTAATCCTCGTTCAATCGATCATATAAGCATAATATGGCTAATAATATGAGTTAGATTGATAATAGCAAGAGTAATAAGTATAGTAATTGTCGTTCTATCGATCATATCTGCATAATATGGTTAATAATATGAGTTAGATTAATAATAATAAGAGTAATGAGTATAGTAATTGTCGTCCTATCGATCATATCCACATAATATGGCCAATAATATGAGTTAGATTGATAATAATAAGAGTAACAAGTATAGTAATTGTCGTTCTATCGATAATATAAGCATAATCCGGCTAATAATATGAGTTAGATTGATAATAATGAAAGTAACAGGTTTAGAAATTGTCGTTCAATCGATAATATAAGCATAATATGGCTAATAATATGAGTTAGATTGATAATAATAAGAGTAACAAGTATAGAAATTGTCGTTCAATCGATCATATAAGCATAATATGGCAAATAATATGAGTTAGATTGATAATAATGAGAGTAACAGGTTTAGAAATTGTCGTTCAATCGATCATATAAGCATAATATGGCTAATAATATGAGTTGGATTGATAATAATAAGGGTAATAAGTATAGTAGTTGTCGTTCTATCGATAATATAAGCATAATATGGCTAATAATATGAGTTAAATTGATAATAATAAGAGTAACAAGTATAGTAATTGTCGTTCAATCGATCATATATGCATAATATGGCTAACAATATGAGTTAGATTGATAATAATGAGAGTAGCAAGTATAGAAATTGTCGTTCAATCGATCATATAAGCATAATATGGCAAATAATATGAGTTAGATTGATAATAATGAGAGTAACAGGTTTAGAAATTGTCGTTCAATCGATCATATAAGCATAATATGGCTAATAATATGAGTTAGATTGATAATAATAAGCGTAACAAGTATAGTAATTGTCGTTCTATCGATAATTTAAGCATAATATGGCTAACAATATGAGTTAGATTGGTTATAATAAGAGTAATAAGTACAGTAATCCTCGTTCAATCGATCATAAAAGCATAATTTGGCTAATAATATGAGTTAGATTGATAATAGCAAGAGTAATAAGTATAGTAATTGTCGTTCTATCGATCATATCTGCATAATATGATTAATAATATGAGTTAGATTGATAATAATAAGAGTAACATGTATAGTAATCGTCGTTCTATCGATAATATAAGCATAATATGGCTAATAGTATGAGTTAGATTCATAATAATAAGAGTAACAAGTATAGTAATTGTCGTTCGATCGATAATATAAGCATAATATGGCCAATAATATGAGTTAGATTGATAATAATAAGGGTAATAAGTATAGTAATTGTCGTTCTATCGATCATATAAGCATAATATGGCTAACAATATGAGTTAGATTGATAATAATGAGAGTAACAAGTATAGAAATTGTCGTTCAATCGATCATATAAGCATAATATGGCAAATAATATGAGTTAGATTGATAATAATGAGAGTAACAGGTTTAGAAATTGTCGTTCAATCGATCATATAAGCATAATATGGCTAATAATATGAGTTAGATTGATAATAATATGAGTAACAAGCATAATATATGTCGTTCTATCGATAATATAAGCATAATATGGCTAATAATATGAGTTAGATTGATAATAATAACAGTAATATGTATAGTAATTGTCGTTCTATCGATCATATAAGCATAATATGGCTAATAATATGAGTTAGATTGATAATAGTGAGTGTAATAAGTATAGTAATTGTCGTTCTATCGATCATATCTGCATAATAGGGTTAATAATATGAGTTAGATTCATAAAAGCATGAGTAATGAGAATAGTAATTGTCGTTCTATCGATCATATAAGCATAATATTGGTAATAATATGAGTTAGAATGATAATAGTGAGTGTAATAAGTATCGTAATTGTCGTTCCGTCGATCATATAAGCATAATATGGTTAATAATATGAGTTAGGTTGATAATAATAAGAGTAATAAGTATAGTAAATGTAGTGCTATCGATCATATCTGCGTAATATTGGTAATAATATGAGTTAGATTGATAATAGTGAGTGTAATAAGTATAGTGATTGTCGTTTTTTCGATCATATAAGCATAACATGGCTAATAATATGAGTTAGATTGATAATAATAAGAGTAATGAGTATAGTAATTGTAGTTCTATCGATCATAACTGCATAATATGGTTAATAATATGAGTTAGATTCATAATAATAAGAGTAATAAGTATAGTAATTGTCGTTCTATCGAACATTTAAGCATAATATGGCTAAAAATATGAGTTAGATTGATAATAATAAGAGTAGTGAGTATAGTAAATGTCGTGCTATCGATCATATCTGCATAATATGGTTAATAATATGAGTTAGATTGATAATAATAAGAGTAGTAAGTATAGAAAATGTCGTGCTATCGATCATATCTGCATAATATGGTTAATAATATGAGTTAGATTGATAATAGTGAGTGTAATAAGTATAGTAATTGTCGTTCTATCGATCATATTAACCATAATATGGTTAATAAAATGAGTTAGGTTGATAATAATAAGAGTAATAAGTATAGTAAATGTCGTGCTATCGATCATATCTGCGTAATATTGGTAATAATATGAGTTAGATTGATAATAATAATAGTAATAAGTATAGTAATTGTCGTTCTATCGATTATATAAGCATAATATGGCTAATAATATGAGTTAGATTGATAATACTAGGAGTAGTGAGTATAGCAATTCTCGTTCTATCGATCATAAAAGCATAATATGGCTAATAATATGAGTTAGATTGATAATACTAAGAGTAGTGAGTACAGTAGTTCTTGTTCTATCGATCATATAAGCATAATATGGATAAAAATATGAGTTAGATTGATAATAATAAGAGTAATAAGTATAGTAATTGTCGTTCTATCGATCGTATAAGCATAATATGGCTAATAATATGAGTTAGATTTATAATAATAAGAGTAATACGTATAGTAATTGTCGTTCTATCGATCACATAGGCATAATATGGCTAATAATATGAGTTAGATTGATAATAATAAGAGTAATAAGTATAGTAATTGTCGTTCTATCGATCACATAAGCATAATATGGCTAATGATATGAGTTAGATTGATAATAGTAACAGTAATAAGTATAGTAATTGTCGTTCTGTCGATCATATAAGCATAATATGGCTAATAATATGAGTTAGATTGATAATAATAAGAGTAATGAGTATAGTAATTGTCGTTCTATCGATCATATAAGCATAATATGGCTAATAATATGAGTTAGATTGATAATAGTGAGTGTAATAATTATAGTAATTGTCGTTCTGTCGATCACATAAGCATAATATGGCTAATAATGAGTTAGATTGATAATAGTGAGTGCAATAAGTATAGTAATTGTCGTTCTATCGATCATATTAGCATAATATGTTTAATATTATGAGTTAGATTGATAATAGTGAGTGTAATAAGTATAGTAATTGTCGTTCTATCGATCATATCTGCATAATAGGGTTAATAATATGAGTTAGATTGATAATAATAAGAGTAATAAGTATAGTAATTGTCGTTCTATCGATCACATAAGCATAATATGGCTAATAATATGAGTTACATTGATAATAATAAGAGTAATAAGTATAGTAATTGTCGTTCTATCGATCACATAAGCATAATATGGCTAATAATATGAGTTAGATTGATAATAGTGAGTGTAATAAGTATAGTAATTGTCGTTCTGTCGATCATATAAGCATAATATGGCTAATAACATGAGTTAATTGATAATAGTGAGTGTAATAAGTATAGTAGTTGTCGTTCAATCGATCATATTAGCATAATATGTTTAATATTATGAGTTAGATTGATAATAGTGAGTGTAATAAGTATAGCAATTGTAGTTCTATTGCTCATATAAGCATAATATGGCTAATAATATGAGTTAGATTGATAATAATAAGAGTAATAAGTACAGTAATTGTCGTTCTATCGATCATTTAAGCATAATATGGCTAATAATATGAGTTAGATTGATAATAATAAGAGCAATACGAATAGTAATTGTCGTTCTATCGATCACATAGGCATAATATGGCTAATAATATGAGTTAGATTGATAATAATAAGAGTAATAAGTATAGTAATTGTCGTTCTATCGATCATATAAGCATAATATGGCTAATAATATGAGTTAGATTAATAATAATAAGAGTAACAAGTATAGTAATAGTCGTTCTATAGATAATATAAGCATAATATGGCTATTAATATGAGTGGGATTGATAATAATAAGAGTAACATGTATAGTAATTGTCGTTCTATCGATAATATAAGCATAATATGGCTAATAGTATGAGTTAGATTGATAATAATCAGAGTAACAAGTTTAGTAATTGTCGTTCAATCGATCATATAAGCATAATATGGCTAATAATATGAGTTAGATTGATAATAATATGAGTAACAAGCACAGTATATGTCGTTCTATCGATAATATAAGCATAATATGGCTAATAATATGAGTTAGATTGATTATAATAAGAGTAATAATTATAGTAATTGTCGTTCTATCGATCATATAAGCTTAATATTTCTAATAATATGAGTTAGATTGATAATAATAACAATAATAAGTATAGTAATTGTCGTTCTATCGATCATATAAGCATAATATGGCTAATAATATGAGTTAGATTCATAATAATGAGAGTAACAGGTTTAGAAATTGTCGTTCAATCGATCTTATAAGCATAATATGGCTAATAATATGTGTTAGATTGATAATAATAAGAGTAATAAGTATAGTAATTGTCGTTCTATCGATCATATAAGCATAATATGGCTAATAATATGAGTTAGATTAATAATAATAAGAGTAACAAGTATAATAATAATCGTTCTATTGATAATATAAGCATAATATGGCTAATAATATGAGTGGGATTGATAATAGTAAGAGTAATAAGTATAGTAATTGTCGATCTATCGATAATATAAGCAAAATATGGCTAATAATATGAGTTAGATTGATAATAGTAAGAGTAATAAGTATAGGAATTGTCGTTATATCGATCATATCTGCATAATATGGTTAATAATATGAGTTAGATTGATAATAATAAGAGTAATGAGTATAGTAATTGTCGTTCTATCGATAATATAAGCAAAATATGGCTAATAATATGAGTTAGATTGATAATAGTAAGAGTAATACGTATAGTAATTGTCGTTCAATTGATCATATAAGCATAAAATGGCTAATAATATGAGTTAGATTGTTAATAATAAGAGTAACAAGTATAGTAATTGTCGTTCTATCGATAATTTAAGCATAATATGGCTAATAATATGAGTTAGACTGGTAATAATAAGAGTAATAAGTACAGTAATCCTCGTTCAATCGATCATATAAGCATAATATGGCTAATAATATGAGTTAGATTGATAATAGCAAGAGTAATAAGTATAGTAATTGTCGTTCTATCGATCATATCTGCATAATATGGTTAATAATATGAGTTAGATTAATAATAATAAGAGTAATGAGTATAGTAATTGTCGTCCTATCGATCATATCCACATAATATGGCCAATAATATGAGTTAGATTGATAATAATAAGAGTAACAAGTATAGTAATTGTCGTTCTATCGATAATATAAGCATAATCCGGCTAATAATATGAGTTAGATTGATAATAATGAAAGTAACAGGTTTAGAAATTGTCGTTCAATCGATAATATAAGCATAATATGGCTAATAATATGAGTTAGATTGATAATAATAAGAGTAACAAGTATAGAAATTGTCGTTCAATCGATCATATAAGCATAATATGGCAAATAATATGAGTTAGATTGATAATAATGAGAGTAACAGGTTTAGAAATTGTCGTTCAATCGATCATATAAGCATAATATGGCTAATAATATGAGTTGGATTGATAATAATAAGGGTAATAAGTATAGTAGTTGTCGTTCTATCGATAATATAAGCATAATATGGCTAATAATATGAGTTAGATTGATAATAATAAGAGTAACAAGTATAGTAATTGTCGTTCAATCGATCATATATGCATAATATGGCTAACAATATGAGTTAGATTGATAATAATGAGAGTAGCAAGTATAGAAATTGTCGTTCAGTCGATCATATAAGCATAATATGGCAAATAATATGAGTTAGATTGATAATAATGAGAGTAACAGGTTTAGAAATTGTCGTTCAATCGATCATATAAGCATAATATGGCTAATAATATGAGTTAGATTGATAATAATAAGCGTAACAAGTATAGTAATTGTCGTTCTATCGATAATTTAAGCATAATATGGCTAACAATATGAGTTAGATTGGTTATAATAAGAGTAATAAGTACAGTAATCCTCGTTCAATCGATCATAAAAGCATAATTTGGCTAATAATATGAGTTAGATTGATAATAGCAAGAGTAATAAGTATAGTAATTGTCGTTCTATCGATCATATCTGCATAATATGATTAATAATATGAGTTAGATTGATAATAATAAGAGTAACATGTATAGTAATCGTCGTTCTATCGATAATATAAGCATAATATGGCTAATAGTATGAGTTAGATTCATAATAATAAGAGTAACAAGTATAGTAATTGTCGTTCAATCGATCATATAAGCATAATATGGCTAATAATATGAGTTAGATTGATAATAATAAGAGTAATAAGTGTAGTAATTGTGGTTCAATCGATAATATAAGCATAATATGGCTAATAATATGAGTTAGATTGATAATAATAAGAGTAACAAGTATAGTAATTTTCGTTCTATCGATAATATAAGCATAATATGGCTAATAATATGAGTTAGATTGATAATAATAACAGTAATAAGTATAGTAATTGTCGTTCAATCGATCATATAAGCATAATATGGCTAATAATATGAGTTAGATTGATAATAATAACAGTAATAAGTATAGTAATTGTCGTTCAATCGATCATATCAGCATTATATGGTTAATAATATGAGTTAGATTGATAATAATAAGAGTAATGAGTATAGTAATTGTCGTCCTATCGATCATATCCACATAATATGGCCAATAATATGAGTTAGATTGATAATAATGAAAGTAACAGGTTTAGAAATTGTCGTTCAATCGATTATATAAGCATAATATGGCTAATAATATGAGTTAGATTGATAACAATAAGAGTAACAAGTATAGTAATTTTCGTTCTATCGATAATATAAGCATAATATGGCTAATAATATGAGTTAGATTGATAATAATAACAGTAATAAGTATAGTAATTGTCGTTCAATCGATCACATAAGCATAATATGGCTAATAATATGAGTTAGATTGATAATAATAAGAGTAATAAGTATAGTAATTGTCATTGTATCGATCAAATAAGCATAATATGGCTAATAATATGAGTTAGATTGATTATAATGAGAGTAACAGGTTTAGAAATTGTCATTCAATCGATCATATATGCATAATATGGCTAATAATATGAGTTAGATTGATAATAATAAGAGTAACAAGTATAGTAATTGTCGTTCGATCGATAATATAAGCATAATATGGCCAATAATATGAGTTAGATTGATAATAATAAGGGTAATAAGTATAGTAATTGTCGTTCTATCGATCATATAAGCATAATATGGCTAACAATATGAGTTAGATTGATAATAATGAGAGTAACAAGTATAGAAATTGTCGTTCAATCGATCATATAAGCATAATATGGCAAATAATATGAGTTAGATTGATAATAATGAGAGTAACAGGTTTAGAAATTGTCGTTCAATCGATCATATAAGCATAATATGGCTAATAATATGAGTTAGATTGATAATAATAAGAGTAATAAGTATAGTAATTGTCGTTCTATCGATAATATAAGCATAATATGGCTTATAATATGAGTTAGATTGATAATAATAAGAGTAACAAGTATAGTAATTGTCGTTCAATCGATCATATAAGCATAATATGGCAAATAATATGAGTTAGATTGATAATAATGAGAGTAACAGGTTTAGAAATTGTCGTTCAATCGATCATATAAGCATAATATGGCTAATAATATGAGTTAGATTGATAATAATAAGAGTAATAAGTATAGTAATTGTCGTTCTATCGATAATATAAGCGTAATATGGCTAATAGTATGAGTTAGATTGATAATAATAAGAGTAACAAGTATAGTAATTGTCGTTCAATCGATCATATAAGCATAATATGGCTAATAATATGAGTTAGATTGATAATAATAAGAGTAATAAGTATAGTAATTGTGGTTCAATCGATAATATAAGCATAATATGGCTAATAATATGAGTTAGATTGATAATAATAAGAGTAACAAGTATAGTAATTGTCGTTCTATCGATAATTTAAGCATAATATGGCTAATAATATGAGTTAGACTGGTAATAATAAGAGTAATAAGTACAGTAATCCTCGTTCAATCGATCATATAAGCATAATATGGCTAATAATATGAGTTAGATTGATAATAGCAAGAGTAATAAGTATAGTAATTGTCGTTCTATCGATCATATCTGCATAATATGGTTAATAATATGAGTTAGATTAATAATAATAAGAGTAATGAGTATAGTAATTGTCGTCCTATCGATCATATCCACATAATATGGCCAATAATATGAGTTAGATTGATAATAATAAGAGTAACAAGTATAGTAATTGTCGTTCTATCGATAATATAAGCATAATCCGGCTAATAATATGAGTTAGATTGATAATAATGAAAGTAACAGGTTTAGAAATTGTCGTTCAATCGATAATATAAGCATAATATGGCTAATAATATGAGTTAGATTGATAATAATAAGAGTAACAAGTATAGAAATTGTCGTTCAATCGATCATATAAGCATAATATGGCAAATAATATGAGTTAGATTGATAATAATGAGAGTAACAGGTTTAGAAATTGTCGTTCAATCGATCATATAAGCATAATATGGCTAATAATATGAGTTGGATTGATAATAATAAGGGTAATAAGTATAGTAATTGTCGTTCTATCGATCATATCTGCATAATATGATTAATAATATGAGTTAGATTGATAATAATAAGAGTAACATGTATAGTAATCGTCGTTCTATCGATAATATAAGCATAATATGGCTAATAGTATGAGTTAGATTCATAATAATAAGAGTAACAAGTATAGTAATTGTCGTTCAATCGATCATATAAGCATAATATGGCTAATAATATGAGTTAGATTGATAATAATAAGAGTAATAAGTGTAGTAATTGTGGTTCAATCGATAATATAAGCATAATATGGCTAATAATATGAGTTAGATTGATAATAATAAGAGTAACAAGTATAGTAATTTTCGTTCTATCGATAATATAAGCATAATATGGCTAATAATATGAGTTAGATTGATAATAATAACAGTAATAAGTATAGTAATTGTCGTTCAATCGATCATATAAGCATAATATGGCTAATAATATGAGTTAGATTGATAATAGTGAGTGTAATAATTATAGTAATTGTCGTTCTGTCGATCACATAAGCATAATATGGCTAATAATGAGTTAGATTGATAATAGTGAGTGCAATAAGTATAGTAATTGTCGTTCTATCGATCATATTAGCATAATATGTTTAATATTATGAGTTAGATTGGTAATAGTGAGTGTAATAAGTATAGTAATTGTCGTTCTATCGATCATATCTGCATAATAGGGTTAATAATATGAGTTAGATTGATAATAATAAGAGTAATAAGTATAGTAATTGTCGTTCTATCGATCACATAAGCATAATATGGCTAATAATATGAGTTACATTGATAATAATAAGAGTAATAAGTATAGTAATTGTCGTTCTATCGATCACATAAGCATAATATGGCTAATAATATGAGTTAGATTGATAATAG
The DNA here is from genome assembly GCF_050947335.1 of Megachile rotundata. Classification (NCBI taxonomy): domain Eukaryota; kingdom Metazoa; phylum Arthropoda; class Insecta; order Hymenoptera; family Megachilidae; genus Megachile; species Megachile rotundata. The sequence goes on from NW_027473923.1 coordinate 10,913, forward strand.
TGAGTGTAATAAGTATAGTAATTGTCGTTCTGTCGATCATATAAGCATAATATGGCTAATAACATGAGTTAATTGATAATAGTGAGTGTAATAAGTATAGTAGTTGTCGTTCAATCGATCATATTAGCATAATATGTTTAATATTATGAGTTAGATTGATAATAGTGAGTGTAATAAGTATAGCAATTGTAGTTCTATTGCTCATATAAGCATAATATGGCTAATAATATGAGTTAGATTGATAATAATAAGAGTAATAAGTACAGTAATTGTCGTTCTATCGATCATTTAAGCATAATATGGCTAATAATATGAGTTAGATTGATAATAATAAGAGCAATACGAATAGTAATTGTCGTTCTATCGATCACATAGGCATAATATGGCTAATAATATGAGTTAGATTGATAATAATAAGAGTAATAAGTATAGTAATTGTCGTTCTATCGATCACATAAGCATAATATGGCTAATAATATGAGTTACATTGATAATAATAAGAGTAGTAAGTATAGTAAATGTCGTGCTATCGATCATATCTGCATAATATGGTTAATAATATGAGTTAGATTGATAATAGTGAGTGTAACAAGTATAGTAATTGTCGTTCTATCGATCATATTAGCATAATATGGTTAATAACATGAGTTAGGTTGATAATAATAAGAGTAATAAGTATAATAAATGTCGTGCTATCGATCATATCTGCGTAATATTGGTAATAATATGAGTTAGATTGATAATAATAAGAGTAATAAGTATAGTAATTGTCGTTCTATCGATCATTTAAGCATAATATGGCTAATAATATGAGTTAGATTGATAATAATAAGAGTAGTGAGTATAGTAAATGTCGTGCTATCGATCATATCTGCATAGTATGGTTAATAATATGAGTTAGATTGATAATAATAAGAGTAGTAAGTATAGTAAATGTCGTGCTATCGATCATATCTGCATAATATGGTTAATAATATGAGTTAGATTGATAATAGTGAGTGTAATAAGTATAGTAATTGTCGTTCTATCGATCATATTAGCATAATATGGTTAATAACATGAGTTAGGTTGATAATAATAAGAGTAATAAGTATAGTAAATGTCGTGCTATCGATCATATCTGCGTAATATTGGTAATAATATGAGTTAGATTGATAATAATAAGAGTAATAAGTATAGTAATTGTCGTTCTATCGATTATATAAGCATAATATGGCTAATAATTTGAGTTAGATTGATAATACTAGGAGTAGTGAGTATAGTACTTCTCGTTCTATCGATCATAAAAGCATAATATGGCTAATAATATGAGTTAGATTGATAATAATAAGAGGAATGAGTATAGTAATTGTCGTTCTATCGATCATTTGAGCATCACATGGTTAATAATATGAGTTAGGTTGATAATAATAAGAGTAATAAGTATAGTAAATGTCGTGCTATCGATCGTATCTGCGTAATATTGGTAATAATATGAGTTAGATTGATAATAGTGAGTGTAATAAGTATAGTAATTGTCGTTCTTTCGATCAGATAAGCATAATATGGCTAATAATATGAGTTAGATTTATCACAATAAGAATAATAAGTATAGTAATTGTAGTTCTATCGATCACATAAGCATAATATGGCTAATAATATGAGTTAGATTGATAATAATAAGAGTAATAAGTATAGTAATTGCCGTTCTATCGATCATATAAGCATAATATGGCTAATAATATGAGTTAGATTAATAATAATAAGAGTAACAAGTATAGTAATAGTCGTTCTATTGATAATATAAGCATAATATGGCTAATAATATGAGTGGGATTGATAATAATAAGAGTAACATGAATAGTAATTGTCGTTCTATCGATAATATAAGCATAATATGGCTAATAATATGAGTTAGATTGATAATAATAACAGTAATATGTATAGTAATTGTCGTTCTATCGATCATATAAGCATAATATGGCTAATAATATGAGTTAGATTGATAATAGTGAGTGTAATAAGTATAGTAATTGTCGTTCTATCGATCATATCTGCATAATAGGGTTAATAATATGAGTTAGATTCATAAAAGCAAGAGTAATGAGTATAGTAATTGTCGTTCTATCGATCATATAAGCATAATATTGGTAATAATATGAGTTAGAATGATAATAGTGAGTGTAATAAGTATCGTAATTGTCGTTCCGTCGATCATATAAGCATAATATGGTTAATAATATGAGTTAGGTTGATAATAATAAGAGTAATAAGTATAGTAAATGTAGTGCTATCGATCATATCTGCGTAATATTGGTAATAATATGAGTTAGATTGATAATAGTGAGTGTAATAAGTATAGTGATTGTCGTTTTTTCGATCATATAAGCATAACATGGCTAATAATATGAGTTAGATTGATAATAATAAGAGTAATGAGTATAGTAATTGTAGTTCTATCGATCATAACTGCATAATATGGTTAATAATATGAGTTAGATTCATAATAATAAGAGTAATAAGTATAGTAATTGTCGTTCTATCGAACATTTAAGCATAATATGGCTAAAAATATGAGTTAGATTGATAATAATAAGAGTAGTGAGTATAGTAAATGTCGTGCTATCGATCATATCTGCATAATATGGTTAATAATATGAGTTAGATTGATAATAATAAGAGTAGTTAGTATAGAAAATGTCGTGCTATCGATCATATCTGCATAATATGGTTAATAATATGAGTTAGATTGATAATAGTGAGTGTAATAAGTATAGTAATTGTCGTTCTATCGATCATATTAACCATAATATGGTTAATAAAATGAGTTAGGTTGATAATAATAAGAGTAATAAGTATAGTAAATGTCGTGCTATCGATCATATCTGCGTAATATTGGTAATAATATGAGTTAGATTGATAATAATAATAGTAATAAGTATAGTAATTGTCGTTCTATCGATTATATAAGCATAATATGGCTAATAATATGAGTTAGATTGATAATACTAGGAGTAGTGAGTATAGTAATTCTCGTTCTATCGATCATAAAAGCATAATATGGCTAATAATATGAGTTAGATTGATAATACTAAGAGTAGTGAGTACAGTAGTTCTTGTTCTATCGATCATATAAGCATAATATGGATAATAATATGAGTTAGATTGATAATAATAAGAGTAATGAGTATAGTAATTGTCGTTCTATCGATCATATAAGCATAATATGGCTAATAATATGAGTTAGATTGATAATAGTGAGTGTAATAATTATAGTAATTGTCGTTCTGTCGATCACATAAGCATAATATGGCTAATAATGAGTTAGATTGATAATAATAAGAGTAATAAGTATAGTAATTGTCGTTCTATCGATCATATAAGCATAATATGGCTAATAATATCAGTTAGATTGATAATAGTGAGTGTAATAAATATAGTAATTGTCGTTCTATCGATCATATAGGCATAATATGGTTAATAATATGAGTTCGATTGATAAAAATAAGAGTAATGAGTATAGTAATTGTCGTTCTATCGATCATATAAGCATAATATGGCTAATAATATGAGTTAGATTTATAATAATAAGAGTAATAAGTATAGTAATTGTCGTTCTATCGATCACATAAGCATAATATGGCTAATAATATGAGTTAGACTGATAATAATAAGAGTAATACGTATAGTAATTGTCGTTCTACCGATCACATAAGCATAATATGGCTAATAATATGAGTTAGATTGATTATAATAAGAGTAATAAGTATAGTAATTGTCGTTCTATCGATCACATAAGCATAATATGGCTAATAATATGAGTTACATTGATAATAATAAGAGTAATAAGTATAGTAATTGTCGTTCTATCGATCACATAAGCATAATATGGCTAATAATATGAGTTAGATTGATAATAGTGAGTGTAATAAGTATAGCAATTGTAGTTCTGTTGCTCATATAAGCATAATATGGCTAATAATATGAGTTAGATTGATAATAATAAGAGTAATAAGTACAGTAATTGTCGTTCTATCGATCATTTAAGCATAATATGGCTAATAATATGAGTTAGATTGATAATAATAAGAGTAGTAAGTATAGTAAATGTCGTGCTATCGATCATATCTGCATAATATGATTAATAATATGAGTTAGATTGATAATAGTGAGTGTAATAAGTATAGTAATTGTCGTTCTATCGATCATATTAGCATAATATGGTTAATAACATGAGTTAGATTGATAATAATAAGAGTAATAAGTATAGTAATTGTCGTTCTATCGATTATATAAGCATAATATGGCTAATAATATGAGTTAGATTGATAATACTAGGAGTAGTGAGTATAGTACTTCTCGTTCTATCGATCATAAAAGCATAATATGGCTAATAATATGAGTTAGATTGATAATAATAAGAGGAATGAGTATAGTAATTGTCGTTCTATCGATCATTTAAGCATCACATGGTTAATAATATGAGTTAGGTTGATAATAATAAGAGTAATAAGTATAGTAAATGTCGTGCTATCGATCGTATCTGCGTAATATTGGTAATAATATGAGTTAGATTGATAATAGTGAGTGTAATAAGTATAGTAATTGTCGTTCTTTCGATCAGATAAGCATAATATGGCTAATAATATGAGTTAGATTTATCACAATAAGAATAATAAGTATAGTAATTGTAGTTCTATCGATCACATAAGCATAATATGGCTAATAATATGAGTTAGATTGATAATAATAAGAGTAATAAGTATAGTAATTGCCGTTCTATCGATCATATAAGCATAATATGGCTAATAATATGAGTTAGATTGATAATAGCAAGAGTAATAAGTATAGTAATTGTCGTTCAATCGATCATATCAGCATTATATGGTTAATAATATGAGTTAGATTGATAATAATAAGAGTAATGAGTATAGTAATTGTCGTCCTATCGATCATATCCACATAATATGGCCAATAATATGAGTTAGATTGATAATAATGAAAGTAACAGGTTTAGAAATTGTCGTTCAATCGATTATATAAGCATAATATGGCTAATAATATGAGTTAGATTGATAACAATAAGAGTAACAAGTATAGTAATTTTCGTTCTATCGATAATATAAGCATAATATGGCTAATAATATGAGTTAGATTGATAATAATAACAGTAATAAGTATAGTAATTGTCATTGTATCGATCAAATAAGCATAATATGGCTAATAATATGAGTTAGATTGATTATAATGAGAGTAACAGGTTTAGAAATTGTCATTCAATCGATCATATATGCATAATATGGCTAATAATATGAGTTAGATTGATAATAATAAGAGTAACAAGTATAGTAATTGTCGTTCGATCGATAATATAAGCATAATATGGCCAATAATATGAGTTAGATTGATAATAATAAGGGTAATAAGTATAGTAATTGTCGTTCTATCGATCATATAAGCATAATATGGCTAACAATATGAGTTAGATTGATAATAATGAGAGTAACAAGTATAGAAATTGTCGTTCAATCGATCATATAAGCATAATATGGCAAATAATATGAGTTAGATTGATAATAATGAGAGTAACAGGTTTAGAAATTGTCGTTCAATCGATCATATAAGCATAATATGGCTAATAATATGAGTTAGATTGATAATAATAAGAGTAATAAGTATAGTAATTGTCGTTCTATCGATAATATAAGCATAATATGGCTTATAATATGAGTTAGATTGATAATAATAAGAGTAACAAGTATAGTAATTGTCGTTCAATCGATCATATAAGCATAATATGGCAAATAATATGAGTTAGATTGATAATAATGAGAGTAACAGGTTTAGAAATTGTCGTTCAATCGATCATATAAGCATAATATGGCTAATAATATGAGTTAGATTGATAATAATAAGAGTAATAAGTATAGTAATTGTCGTTCTATCGATAATATAAGCGTAATATGGCTAATAGTATGAGTTAGATTGATAATAATAAGAGTAACAAGTATAGTAATTGTCGTTCAATCGATCATATAAGCATAATATGGCTAATAATATGAGTTAGATTGATAATAATAAGAGTAATAAGTATAGTAATTGTGGTTCAATCGATAATATAAGCATAATATGGCTAATAATATGAGTTAGATTGATAATAATAAGAGTAACAAGTATAGTAATTGTCGTTCTATCGATAATTTAAGCATAATATGGCTAATAATATGAGTTAGACTGGTAATAATAAGAGTAATAAGTACAGTAATCCTCGTTCAATCGATCATATAAGCATAATATGGCTAATAATATGAGTTAGATTGATAATAGCAAGAGTAATAAGTATAGTAATTGTCGTTCTATCGATCATATCTGCATAATATGGTTAATAATATGAGTTAGATTAATAATAATAAGAGTAATGAGTATAGTAATTGTCGTCCTATCGATCATATCCACATAATATGGCCAATAATATGAGTTAGATTGATAATAATACGAGTAACAAGTATAGTAATTGTCGTTCTATCGATAATATAAGCATAATCCGGCTAATAATATGAGTTAGATTGATAATAATGAAAGTAACAGGTTTAGAAATTGTCGTTCAATCGATAATATAAGCATAATATGGCTAATAATATGAGTTAGATTGATAATAATAAGAGTAACAAGTATAGAAATTGTCGTTCAATCGATCATATCAGCATTATATGGTTAATAATATGAGTTAGATTGATAATAATAAGAGTAATGAGTATAGTAATTGTCGTCCTATCGATCATATCCACATAATATGGCCAATAATATGAGTTAGATTGATAATAATGAAAGTAACAGGTTTAGAAATTGTCGTTCAATCGATAATATAAGCATAATATGGCTAATAATATGAGTTAGATTGATAATAATAAGAGTAACAAGTATAGTAATTTTCGTTCTATCGATAATATAAGCATAATATGGCTAATAATATGAGTTAGATTGATAATAATAACAGTAATAAGTATAGTAATTGTCGTTCAATCGATCACATAAGCATAATATGGCTAATAATATGAGTTAGATTGATAATAATAAGAGTAATAAGTATAGTAATTGTCGTTCAATCGATCATATAAGCATAATATGGCTAATAATATGAGTTAGATTGATAATAATAAGAGTAATAAGTGTAGTAATTGTGGTTCAATCGATAATATAAGCATAATATGGCTAATAATATGAGTTAGATTGATAATAATAAGAGTAACAAGTATAGTAATTTTCGTTCTATCGATAATATAAGCATAATATGGCTAATAATATGAGTTAGATTGATAATAATAACAGTAATAAGTATAGTAATTGTCGTTCAATCGATCATATAAGCATAATATGGCTAATAATATGAGTTAGATTGATAATAATAACAGTAATAAGTATAGTAATTGTCGTTCAATCGATCATATCAGCATTATATGGTTAATAATATGAGTTAGATTGATAATAATAAGAGTAATGAGTATAGTAATTGTCGTCCTATCGATCATATCCACATAATATGGCCAATAATATGAGTTAGATTGATAATAATGAGAGTAACACGTATAGTAATTGTCGTTCAATCGATCATATCTGCATAATATGATTAATGATATGAGTTAGATTGATAATAATAAGAGTAACATGTATAGTAATTGTCGTTCTATCGATAATATAAGCATAATATGGCTAATAGTATGAGTTAGATTGATAATAGTAAGAGGAATAAGTATAGAAATTGTCATTCTATCGATCATATAAGCATAATATGGCTAATAATATGAGTTAGATTGATAATAGTAAGAGGAATAAGTATAGTAATTGTCGTTCTATCGATAATATAAGCATAATATGGCTAATAATATGATTTAGATTGGTAATAATAAGAGTAATAAGTACAGTAATCCTCGTTCAATCGATCATATGAGCATAATATGACCAATAATACGAGTTCGATTAATAATAATAACAGTAATGAGTATAGTAATTGTCGTTCAATCGATCATATCAGCATTATATGGTTAATAATATGAGTTAGATTGATAATAATAAGAGTAATGAGTATAGTAATTGTCGTCCTATCGATCATATCCACATAATATGGCCAATAACATGAGTTAGATTGATAATAATAAGGGTAATAAGTATAGTAATTGTCGTTCTATCGATCATATAAGCATAATATGGCTAATAATATGAGTTAGATTGGTAATAATAAGAGTAATAAGTACAGTAATCCTCGTTCAATCGATCATATAAGCATAATATGGCCAATAATATGAGTTCGATTGATAATAATAACAGTAATAAGTATAGTAATTGTCGTTCAATCGATCATATCAGCATTATATGGTTAATAATATGAGTTAGATTGATAATAATAAGAGTAATGAGTATAGTAATTGTCGTCCTATCGATCATATCCACATAATATGGCCAATAATATGAGTTAGATTGATAATAATGAAAGTAACAGGTTTAGAAATTGTCGTTCAATCGATAATATAAGCATAATATGGCTAATAATATGAGTTAGATTGATAATAATAAGAGTAACAAGTATAGTAATTTTCGTTCTATCGATAATATAAGCATAATATGGCTAATAATATGAGTTAGATTGATAATAATAACAGTAATAAGTATAGTAATTGTCGTTCAATCGATCACATAAGCATAATATGGCTAATAATATGAGTTAGATTGATAATAATAAGAGTAATAAGTATAGTAATTGTCGTTCTATCGATCAAATAAGCATAATATGGCTCATAATATGAGTTAGATTGATTATAATGAGAGTAACAGGTTTAGAAATTGTCATTCAATCGATCATATATGCATAATATGGCTAATAATATGAGTTAGATTGATAATAATAAGAGTAACAAGTATAGTAATTGTCGTTCTATCGATAATATAAGCATAATATGGCTAATAATATGAGTTAGATTGGTAATAATAAGAGTAATAAGTACAGTAATCCTCGCTCAATCGATCATATAAGCATAATATGGCCAATAATATGAGTTCGATTGATAATAATAACAGTAATACGTATAGTAATTGTCGTTCAATCGATCATATCAGCGTTATATGGTTAATAATATGAGTTAGATTGATAATAATAAGAGTAATGAGTATAGTAATTGTCGTCCTATCGATCATATCCACATAATATGGCCAATAACATGAGTTAGATTGATAATAATAAGGGTAATAAGTATAGTAATTGTCGTTCTATCGATCATATAAGCATAATATGGCTAATAATATGAGTTAGATTGATAATAATAACAGTAATATGTATAGTAATTGTCGTTCTATCGATCATATAAGCATAATATGGCTAATAATATGAGTTAGATTGATAATAATAAGAGTAACAAGTATAGTAATTGTCGTTCTATCGATAATATAAGCATAATATGGCTAATAATATGAGTTAGATTGGTAATAATAAGAGTAATATGTACAGTAATCCTCGTTCAATCGATCATATAAGCATAATATGGCCAATAATATGAGTTAGATTGATAATAAAAAGAGTAACAAGTATAGTAATTGTCGTTCTATCGATAATTTAAGCATAATATGGCTAATAATATGAGTTAGACTGGTAATAATAAGAGTAATAGGTACAGTAATCCTCGTTCAATCGATCATATAAGCATAATATGGCTAATAATATGAGTTAGATTGATAATAGCAAGAGTAATAAGTATAGTAATTGTCGTTCTATCGATCATATCTGCATAATATGGTTAATAATATGAGTTAGATTGATAATAATAAGAGTAATGAGTATAGTAATTGTCGTCCTATCGATCATATCCACATAATATGGCCAATGATATGTGTTAGATTGATAATAATAAGAGTAACAAGTATAGCAATTGCCGTTCTATCGATAATATAAGCATAATATGGCTAATAGTATGAGTTAGATTGATAATAATAAGAGTAATAAGCACAGTAATCCTCGTTCAATCGATCATATAAGCATAATATGGCTAATAATATGAGTTAGATTGATAATAGCAAGAGTAATAAGTATAGTAATTGTCGTTCTATCGATCATATCTGCATAATATGGTTAATAATATGAGTTAGATTGCTAATAATAAGAGTAATGAGTATAGTAATTGTCGTCCTATCGATCATATCCACATAATATGGCCAATAATATGAGTTAGATTGAAAATAATAACAGTAATCAGTATAGTAATTGTCCTTCAATCGATCATATAAGCATAATATGGCTAATAATATGAGTTAGATTGATAATAATAAGAGTAATAAGTATAGTAATTGTCGTTCTATCGATCATATAAGCATAATATGGCTAATAATATGAGTTAGATTGATAATAATGAGAGTAACACGTATAGTAATTGTCGTTCAATCGATCATATAAGCATAATGTGGCTAATAATATGAGTTAGATTGATAAAAGTAAGAGTAATATGTATAGTAATTGCTATTCTATCGATCATATAAGCATAATATGGCTAATAATATGAGTTAGATTGATAATAATGAGAGTAACAGGTTCAGAAATTGTCGTTCTATCGATCATATAAGCATAATATGGCTAATAATATGTGTTAGATTGATAATAATGAGAGTAACAAGTATAGTAATTGTCGTTCAATCGATCATATAAGCATAATATGTCTAATAATATGAGTTAGATTGATAAAAGTAAGAGTAATATGTATAGTAATTGCTATTCTATCGATCATATAAGCATAATATGGCTAATAATATGAGTTAGATTGATAATAATGAGAGGAACACGTTTAGAAATTCTCGTTCAATCGATCATATAAGCATAATATGGCTAATAATATGAGTTAGATTGATAATAATAAGAGTTATAAGTATAGTAATTGTCGTTCTATCGATAATATAAGCAAAATATGGCAAATAATATGAGTTAGATTGATAATAGTAAGAGTAATAAGTATAGGAATTGTCGTTCTATCGATCATATAAGCATAATATGGCAAATAATATGAGTTAGATTGATAATAATGAGAGTAACAGGTTTAGAAATTGTCGTTCAATCGATCATATAAGCATAATATGGCTAATAATATGAGTTAGATTGATAATAATAAGAGTAATAAGTATAGTAATTGTCGTTCTATCGATAATATAAGCATAATATGGCTTATAATATGAGTTAGATTGATAATAATAAGAGTAACAAGTATAGTAATTGTCGTTCAATCGATCATATAAGCATAATATGGCAAATAATATGAGTTAGATTGATAATAATGAGAGTAACAGGTTTAGAAATTGTCGTTCAATCGATCATATAAGCATAATATGGCTAATAATATGAGTTAGATTGATAATAATAAGAGTAATAAGTATAGTAATTGTCGTTCTATCGATAATATAAGCGTAATATGGCTAATAGTATGAGTTAGATTGATAATAATAAGAGTAACAAGTATAGTAATTGTCGTTCAATCGATCATATAAGCATAATATGGCTAATAATATGAGTTAGATTGATAATAATAAGAGTAATAAGTATAGTAATTGTGGTTCAATCGATAATATAAGCATAATATGGCTAATAATATGAGTTAGATTGATAATAATAAGAGTAACAAGTATAGTAATTGTCGTTCTATCGATAATTTAAGCATAATATGGCTAATAATATGAGTTAGACTGGTAATAATAAGAGTAATAAGTACAGTAATCCTCGTTCAATCGATCATATAAGCATAATATGGCTAATAATATGAGTTAGATTGATAATAGCAAGAGTAATAAGTATAGTAATTGTCGTTCTATCGATCATATCTGCATAATATGGTTAATAATATGAGTTAGATTAATAATAATAAGAGTAATGAGTATAGTAATTGTCGTCCTATCGATCATATCCACATAATATGGCCAATAATATGAGTTAGATTGATAATAATAAGAGTAACAAGTATAGTAATTGTCGTTCTATCGATAATATAAGCATAATCCGGCTAATAATATGAGTTAGATTGATAATAATGAAAGTAACAGGTTTAGAAATTGTCGTTCAATCGATAATATAAGCATAATATGGCTAATAATATGAGTTAGATTGATAATAATAAGAGTAACAAGTATAGAAATTGTCGTTCAATCGATCATATAAGCATAATATGGCAAATAATATGAGTTAGATTGATAATAATGAGAGTAACAGGTTTAGAAATTGTCGTTCAATCGATCATATAAGCATAATATGGCTAATAATATGAGTTGGATTGATAATAATAAGGGTAATAAGTATAGTAATTGTCGTTCTATCGATCATATCTGCATAATATGATTAATAATATGAGTTAGATTGATAATAATAAGAGTAACATGTATAGTAATCGTCGTTCTATCGATAATATAAGCATAATATGGCTAATAGTATGAGTTAGATTCATAATAATAAGAGTAACAAGTATAGTAATTGTCGTTCAATCGATCATATAAGCATAATATGGCTAATAATATGAGTTAGATTGATAATAATAAGAGTAATAAGTGTAGTAATTGTGGTTCAATCGATAATATAAGCATAATATGGCTAATAATATGAGTTAGATTGATAATAATAAGAGTAACAAGTATAGTAATTTTCGTTCTATCGATAATATAAGCATAATATGGCTAATAATATGAGTTAGATTGATAATAATAACAGTAATAAGTATAGTAATTGTCGTTCAATCGATCATATAAGCATAATATGGCTAATAATATGAGTTAGATTGATAATAATAACAGTAATAAGTATAGTAATTGTCGTTCAATCGATCATATCAGCATTATATGGTTAATAATATGAGTTAGATTGATAATAATAAGAGTAATGAGTATAGTAATTGTCGTCCTATCGATCATATCCACATCATATGGCCAATAATATGAGTTAGATTGATAATAATGAAAGTAACAGGTTTAGAAATTGTCGTTCAATCGATTATATAAGCATAATATGGCTAATAATATGAGTTAGATTGATAACAATAAGAGTAACAAGTATAGTAATTTTCGTTCTATCGATAATATAAGCATAATATGGCTAATAATATGAGTTAGATTGATAATAATAACAGTAATAAGTATAGTAATTGTCGTTCAATCGATCACATAAGCATAATATGGCTAATAATATGAGTTAGATTGATAATAATAAGAGTAATAAGTATAGTAATTGTCGTTGTATCGATCAAATAAGCATAATATGGCTAATAATATGAGTTAGATTGATTATAATGAGAGTAACAGGTTTAGAAATTGTCATTCAATCGATCATATATGCATAATATGGCTAATAATATGAGTTAGATTGATAATAATAAGAGTAACAAGTATAGTAATTGTCGTTCGATCGATAATATAAGCATAATATGGCCAATAATATGAGTTAGATTGATAATAATAAGGGTAATAAGTATAGTAATTGTCGTTCTATCGATCATATAAGCATAATATGGCTAACAATATGAGTTAGATTGATAATAATGAGAGTAACAAGTATAGAAATTGTGGTTCAATCGATCATATAAGCATAATATGGCAAATAATATGAGTTAGATTGATAATAATGAGAGTAACAGGTTTAGAAATTGTCGTTCAATCGATCATATAAGCATAATATGGCTAATAATATGAGTTAGATTGATAATAATAAGAGTAATAAGTATAGTAATTGTCGTTCTATCGATAATAGAAGCATAATATGGCTTATAATATGAGTTAGATTGATAATAATAAGAGTAACAAGTATAGTAATTGTCGTTCAATCGATCATATAAGCGTAATATGGCAAATAATATGAGTTAGATTGATAATAATGAGAGTAACAGGTTTAGAAATTGTCGTTCAATCGATCATATAAGCATAATATGGCTAATAATATGAGTTAGATTGATAATAATAAGAGTAATAAGTATAGTAATTGTCGTTCTATCGATAATATAAGCGTAATATGGCTAATAGTATGAGTTAGATTGATAATAATAAGAGTAACAAGTATAGTAATTGTCGTTCAATCGATCATATAAGCATAATATGGCTAATAATATGAGTTAGATTGATAATAATAAGAGTAATAAGTATAGTAATTGTGGTTCAATCGATAATATAAGCATAATATGGCTAATAATATGAGTTAGATTGATAATAATAAGAGTAACAAGTATAGTAATTTTCGTTCTAACGATAATATAAGCATAATATGGCTAATAATATGAGTTAGATTGATAATAATAGCAGTAATAAGTATAGTAATTGTCGTTCAATCGATCATATAAGCATAATATGGCTAATAATATGAGTTAGATTGATAATAATAAGAGTAATAAGTATAGTAATTGTCGTTCTATCGATCATATAAGCATAATATGGCTAATAATATGAGTTAGATTGATAATAATGAGAGTAACACGTATAGTAATTGTCGTTCAATCGATCATATCTGCATAATATGATTAATGATATGAGTTAGATTGATAATAATAAGAGTAACATGTATAGTAATTGTCGTTCTATCGATAATATAAGCATAATATGGCTAATAGTATGAGTTAGATTGATAATAGTAAGAGGAATAAGTATAGAAATTGTCATTCTATCGATCATATAAGCATAATATGGCTAATAATATGAGTTAGATTGATAATAGTAAGAGGAATAAGTATAGTAATTGTCGTTCTATCGATAATATAAGCATAATATGGCTAATAATATGATTTAGATTGGTAATAATAAGAGTAATAAGTACAGTAATCCTCGTTCAATCGATCATATGAGCATAATATGACCAATAATACGAGTTCGATTAATAATAATAACAGTAATGAGTATAGTAATTGTCGTTCAATCGATCATATCAGCATTATATGGTTAATAATATGAGTTAGATTGATAATAATAAGAGTAATGAGTATAGTAATTGTCGTCCTATCGATCATATCCACATAATATGGCCAATAACATGAGTTAGATTGATAATAATAAGGGTAATAAGTATAGTAATTGTCGTTCTATCGATCATATAAGCATAATATGGCTAATAATATGAGTTAGATTGGTAATAATAAGAGTAATAAGTACAGTAATCCTCGTTCAATCGATCATATAAGCATAATATGGCCAATAATATGAGTTCGATTGATAATAATAACAGTAATAAGTATAGTAATTGTCGTTCAATCGATCATATCAGCATTATATGGTTAATAATATGAGTTAGATTGATAATAATAAGAGTAATGAGTATAGTAATTGTCGTCCTATCGATCATATCCACATAATATGGCCAATAATATGAGTTAGATTGATAATAATGAAAGTAACAGGTTTAGAAATTGTCGTTCAATCGATAATATAAGCATAATATGGCTAATAATATGAGTTAGATTGATAATAATAAGAGTAACAAGTATAGTAATTTTCGTTCTATCGATAATATAAGCATAATATGGCTAATAATATGAGTTAGATTGATAATAATAACAGTAATAAGTATAGTAATTGTCGTTCAATCGATCACATAAGCATAATATGGCTAATAATATGAGTTAGATTGATAATAATAAGAGTAATAAGTATAGTAATTGTCGTTCTATCGATCAAATAAGCATAATATGGCTCATAATATGAGTTAGATTGATTATAATGAGAGTAACAGGTTTAGAAATTGTCATTCAATCGATCATATATGCATAATATGGCTAATAATATGAGTTAGATTGATAATAATAAGAGTAACAAGTATAGTAATTGTCGTTCTATCGATAATATAAGCATAATATGGCTAATAATATGAGTTAGATTGGTAATAATAAGAGTAATAAGTACAGTAATCCTCGCTCAATCGATCATATAAGCATAATATGGCCAATAATATGAGTTCGATTGATAATAATAACAGTAATACGTATAGTAATTGTCGTTCAATCGATCATATCAGCGTTATATGGTTAATAATATGAGTTAGATTGATAATAATAAGAGTAATGAGTATAGTAATTGTCGTCCTATCGATCATATCCACATAATATGGCCAATAACATGAGTTAGATTGATAATAATAAGGGTAATAAGTATAGTAATTGTCGTTCTATCGATCATATAAGCATAATATGGCTAATAATATGAGTTAGATTGATAATAATAACAGTAATATGTATAGTAATTGTCGTTCTATCGATCATATAAGCATAATATGGCTAATAATATGAGTTAGATTGATAATAATAAGAGTAACAAGTATAGTAATTGTCGTTCTATCGATAATATAAGCATAATATGGCTAATAATATGAGTTAGATTGGTAATAATAAGAGTAATATGTACAGTAATCCTCGTTCAATCGATCATATAAGCATAATATGGCCAATAATATGAGTTAGATTGATAATAAAAAGAGTAACAAGTATAGTAATTGTCGTTCTATCGATGATTTAAGCATAATATGGCTAATAATATGAGTTAGACTGGTAATAATAAGAGTAATAGGTACAGTAATCCTCGTTCAATCGATCATATAAGCATAATATGGCTAATAATATGAGTTAGATTGATAATAGCAAGAGTAATAAGTATAGTAATTGTCGTTCTATCGATCATATCTGCATAATATGGTTAATAATATGAGTTAGATTGATAATAATAAGAGTAGTGAGTATAGTAATTGTCGTCCTATCGATCATATCCACATAATATGGCCAATGATATGTGTTAGATTGATAATAATAAGAGTAACAAGTATAGCAATTGCCGTTCTATCGATAATATAAGCATAATATGGCTAATAGTATGAGTTAGATTGATAATAATAAGAGTAATAAGCACAGTAATCCTCGTTCAATCGATCATATAAGCATAATATGGCTAATAATATGAGTTAGATTGATAATAGCAAGAGTAATAAGTATAGTAATTGTCGTTCTATCGATCATATCTGCATAATATGGTTAATAATATGAGTTAGATTGCTAATAATAAGAGTAATGAGTATAGTAATTGTCGTCCTATCGATCATATCCACATAATATGGCCAATAATATGAGTTAGATTGAAAATAATAACAGTAATCAGTATAGTAATTGTCCTTCAATCGATCATATAAGCATAATATGGCTAATAATATGAGTTAGATTGATAATAATAAGAGTAATAAGTATAGTAATTGTCGTTCTATCGATCATATAAGCATAATATGGCTAATAATATGAGTTAGATTGATAATAATGAGAGTAACACGTATAGTAATTGTCGTTCAATCGATCATATAAGCATAATGTGGCTAATAATATGAGTTAGATTGATAAAAGTAAGAGTAATATGTATAGTAATTGCTATTCTATCGATCATATAAGCATAATATGGCTAATAATATGAGTTAGATTGATAATAATGAGAGTAACAGGTTCAGAAATTGTCGTTCTATCGATCATATAAGCATAATATGGCTAATAATATGTGTTAGATTGATAATAATGAGAGTAACAAGTATAGTAATTGTCGTTCAATCGATCATATAAGCATAATATGTCTAATAATATGAGTTAGATTGATAAAAGTAAGAGTAATATGTATAGTAATTGCTATTCTATCGATCATATAAGCATAATATGGCTAATAATATGAGTTAGATTGATAATAATGAGAGGAACACGTTTAGAAATTCTCGTTCAATCGATCATATAAGCATAATATGGCTAATAATATGAGTTAGATTGATAATAATAAGAGTTATAAGTATAGTAATTGTCGTTCTATCGATAATATAAGCAAAATATGGCAAATAATATGAGTTAGATTGATAATAGTAAGAGTAATAAGTATAGGAATTGTCGTTCTATCGATCATATCTGCATAATATGGTTAATAATATGAGTAAGATTGATAATAATAAGAGTAACAAGTATAGTCATTGTCGTTCTATCGATAATATAAGCATAATATGCCTAATAGTATGAGTTAGATTGGTAATAATAAGAGTAATAAGTACAGTAATCTTCGTTCAATCGATCATATAAGCATAATATGGCTAATAATATGAGTTAGATTGATAATAGTAAGAGGAATAAGTATAGTAATTGTCATTCTATCGATCATATAAGCATAATCCGGCTAATAATATGAGTTAGATAGATAATAATAACAGTAATAAGTATAGTAATTGTCGTTCAATCGATCATATAAGCATAATATGGCTAATAATATGAGTTAGATTGATTATAATAAGAGTAATAAGTATAGTAATTGTCGTTCTATCGATCATATAAGCTTAATATTTCTAATAATATGAGTTAGATTGATAATAACAACAATAATGAGTATAGTAATAGTCGTTCTATCGATCATATAAGCATAATATGGCTAATAATATGAGTTAGATTCATAATAATGAGAGTAACAAGTATAGTAATTGAGGTTCAATCGATCATATAAGCGTAATATGACTAATAATATGAGTTAGATTGATAAAAGTAAGAGTAATATGTATAGTAATTGCTATTCTATCGATAATATAAGCAAAATATGGCAAATAATATGAGTTAGATTGATAATAGTAAGAGTAATAAGTATAGTAATTGTCGTTATATCGATCATATCTGCATAATATGGTTAATAATATGAGTTAGATTGATAATAAGAGTAATGAGTATAGTAATTGTCGTTCTATCGATAATATAAGCAAAATACGGCTAATAATATGAGTTAGATTGATAATAGTAAGAGTAATAAGTATAGTAATTATCGTTCTATCGATCATATAAGCATAATATGGCTAATAATATGAGTTAGATTGATAATAATAACAGTAATAAGAATAGTAATTGTCATTCTATCGATCATATAAGCATAATATGGCTAATAATATGAGTTAGATTGATAACAATAACAATAATAAGTGTAGTAATTGTCGTTCTATCGATCATATAAGCATAATATGGCTAATAATATGTGTTAGATTGATAATAATGAGAGTAACAAGTATAGTAATTGTCGTTCAATCGATCATATAAGCATAATATGTCTAATAATATGAGTTAGATTGATAAAAGTAAGAGTAATATGTATAGTAATTGCTATTCTATCGATCATATAAGCATAATATGGCTAATAATATGAGTTAGATTGATAATAATGAGAGGAACACGTTTAGAAATTCTCGTTCAATCGATCATATAAGCATAATATGGCTAATAATATGAGTTAGATTGATAATAATAAGAGTTATAAGTATAGTAATTGTCGTTCTATCGATAATATAAGCAAAATATGGCAAATAATATGAGTTAGATTGATAATAGTAAGAGTAATAAGTATAGGAATTGTCGTTCTATCGATCATATCTGCATAATATGGTTAATAATATGAGTAAGATTGATAATAATAAGAGTAACAAGTATAGTCATTGTCGTTCTATCGATCATATAAGCTTAATATTTCTAATAATATGAGTTAGATTGATAATAACAACAATAATAAGTATAGTAATAGTCGTTCTATCGATCATATAAGCATAATACGGCTAATAATATGAGTTAGATTCATAATAATGAGAGTAACAAGTATAGTAATTGAGGTTCAATCGATCATATAAGCATAATATGGCTAATAATATGAGTTAGATTGATTATAATAAGAGTAATATGTATAGTAATTGTCGTTCTATCGATCATATAAGCTTAATATTTTTAATAATATGTGTTAGATTGATAATAATAACAATAATAAGTATAGTAATTGTCGTTCTATCGATCATATAAGCATAATATGGCTAATAATATGAGTTAGATTCATAATAGTGAGAGTAACAAGTATAGTAATTGAGGTTCAATCGATCATATAAGCATAATATGGCTAATAATATGAGTTAGATTAATAATAATAAGAGTAACAAGTATAGTAATAGTCGTTCTATTGATAATATAAGCATAATATGGCTAATAATATGAGTGGGATTGATAAAAGTAAGATTAATATGTATAGTAATTGCTATTCTATCGATCATATAAGCATAATATGGCTAATAATATGAGTTAGATTGATAATAATAAGAGTAATAAGCACAGTAATCCTCGTTCAATCGATCATATAAGCATAATATGTCTAATAATATGAGTTAGATTGATAAAAGTAAGATTAATATGTATAGTAATTGCTATTCTATCGATCATATAAGCATAATATGGCTAATAATATGAGTTAGATTGATAATAATGAGAGTAACAGGTTCAGATATTGTCGTTCAATCGATCTTATAAGCATAATATGGCTAATAATATGAGTTAGGTTGATAATAATAAGAGTAATAAGTATAGTAATTGTCGTTCTATCGATCATATAAGCATAATATGGCTAATAATATGAGTTAGATTAATAATAATAAGAGTAGCAAGTATAGTAATAGTCGTTCTATTGATAATATAAGCATAATATGGCTAATAATATGAGTGGGATTGATAATAATAAGAGTAACATGTGTAGTAATTGTCGTTCTATCGATAATTTAAGCATAATATGGCTAATAATATGAGTTACATTGGTAATAATAAGAGTAATAAGTACAGTAATCCTCGTTGAATCGATCATATAAGCATAATATGGCTAATAATATGAGTTAGATTGATAATAGCAAGAGTAATAAGTATAGTAATTGTCGTTCTATCGATCATATCTGAATAATATGGTTAATAATATGAGTTAGATTGATAATAATAAGAGTAATGAGTATAGTAATTGTCGTCCTATCGATCATATCCACATAATATGGCCAATGATATGAGTTAGATTGATAATAATAAGAGTAACAAGTATAGTAATTGTCGTTCAATCGATCATATAAGCATAATATGGCTAATAATATGAGTTAGATTGATTATAATAAGAGTAATAAGTATAGTAATTGTCGTTCTATCGATCATATAAGCTTAATATTTCTAATAATATGAGTTAGATTGATAATAACAACAATAATAAGTATAGTAATTGTCGTTCTATCGATCATATAAGCATAATATGGCTAATAATATGAGTTAGATTGATAATAATGAAAGTAACAGGTTTAGAAATTGTCGTTCAATCGATAATATAAGCATAATATGGCTAATAATATGAGTTAGATTGATAATAATAAGAGTAACAAGTATAGTAATTTTCGTTCTATCGATAATATAAGCATAATATGGCTAATAATATGAGTTAGATTGATAATAATAACAGTAATAAGTATAGTAATTGTCGTTCTATCGATCATATAAGCATAATATGGCTAATAATATGAGTTAGATTGATAATAATAACAGTAATATGTATAGTAATTGTCGTTCTATCGATCATATAAGCATAATATGGCTAATAATATGAGTTAGATTGATAATAATAAGAGTAACAAGTATAGTAATTGTCGTTCTATCGATAATATAAGCATAATATGGCTAATAGTATGAGTTAGATTGATAATAATAAGAGTAATAAGCACAGTAATCCTCGTTCAATCGATCATATAAGCATAATATGGCTAATAATATGAGTTAGATTGATAATAGCAAGAGTAATAAGTATAGTAATTGTCGTTCTATCGATCATATCTGCATAATATGGTTAATAATATGAGTTAGATTGCTAATAATAAGAGTAATGTGTATAGTAATTGTCGTCCTATCGATCATATCCACATAATATGGCCAATAATATGAGTTAGATTGAAAATAATAACAGTAATAAGTATAGTAATTGTCGTTCAATCGATCATATAAGCATAATATGGCTAATAATATGAGTTAGATTGATAATAATAAGAGTAATAAGTATAGTAATTGTCGTTCTATCGATCATATAAGCATAATATGGCTAATAATATGAGTTAGATTGATAATAATGAGAGTAACACGTATAGTAATTGTCGTTCAATCGATCATATAAGCATAATGTGGCTAATAATATGAGTTAGATTGATAAAAGTAAGAGTAATATGTATAGTAATTGCTATTCTATCGATCATATAAGCATAATATGGCTAATAATATGAGTTAGATTGATAATAATGAGAGTAACAGGTTCAGAAATTGTCGTTCAATCGATCTTATAAGCATAATATGCCTAATAATATGAGTTAGATTGATAATAATAAGAGTTATAAGTATAGTAATTGTCGTTCTATCGATCATATAAGCATAATATGGCTAATAATATGAGTTAGATTAATAATAATAAGAGTAACAAGTATAGTAATAGTCGTTCTATTGATAATATAAGCATAATATGGCTAATAATATGAGTGGGATTGATAATAATAAGAGTAACATGTATAGTAATTGTCGTTCTATCGATAATATAAGCAAAATATGGCTAATAATATGAGTTAGATTGATAATAATAAGAGTAACAAGTATAGTAATCGTCGTTCAATGGATCATATAAGCATAATATGGCTAATAATATGAGTTAAATTGATAATAGCAAGAGTAATAAGTATAGTAATTATCGTTCTATCGATCATATCTGCATAATATGGTTAATAATATGAGTTAGATTGATAACAATAAGAGTAATAAGTACAGTAATCCTCGTTCAATCGATCATATAAGCATAATATGGCTAATAATATGAGTTAGATTGATAATAATAACAGTAATAAGAATAGTAATTGTCATTCTATCGATCATATAAGCATAATATGGTTAATAATATGAGTTTGATTGATAACAATAACAATAATAAGTGTAGTAATTGTCGTTCTATCGATCATATAAGCATAATATGGCTAATAATATGTGTTAGATTGATAATAATGAGAGTAACAAGTATAGTAATTGTCGTTCAATCGATCATATAAGCATAATATGTCTAATAATATGAGTTAGATTGATAAAAGTAAGAGTAATATGTATAGTAATTGCTATTCTATCGATCATATAAGCATAATATGGCTAATAATATGAGTTAGATTGATAATAATGAGAGGAACACGTTTAGAAATTCTCGTTCAATCGATCATATAAGCATAATATGGCTAATAATATGAGTTAGATTGATAATAATAAGAGTTATAAGTATAGTAATTGTCGTTCTATCGATAATATAAGCAAAATATGGCAAATAATATGAGTTAGATTGATAATAGTAAGAGTAATAAGTATAGGAATTGTCGTTCTATCGATCATATCTGCATAATATGGTTAATAATATGAGTAAGATTGATAATAATAAGAGTAACAAGTATAGTCATTGTCGTTCTATCGATAATATAAGCATAATATGACTAATAGTATGAGTTAGATTGGTAATAATAAGAGTAATAAGTACAGTAATCTTCGTTCAATCGATCATATAAGCATAATATGGCTAATAATATGAGTTAGATTGATAATAGTAAGAGGAATAAGTATAGTAATTGTCATTCTATCGATCATATAAGCATAATCCGGCTAATAATATGAGTTAGATAGATAATAATAACAGTAATAAGTATAGTAATTGTCGTTCAATCGATCATATAAGCATAATATGGCTAATAATATGAGTTAGATTGATTATAATAAGAGTAATAAGTATAGTAATTGTCGTTCTATCGATCATATAAGCTTAATATTTCTAATAATATGAGTTAGATTGATAATAACAACAATAATAAGTATAGTAATAGTCGTTCTATCGATCATATAAGCATAATATGGCTAATAATATGAGTTAGATTCATAATAATGAGAGTAACAAGTATAGTAATTGAGGTTCAATCGATCATATAAGCATAATATGGCTAATAATATGAGTTAGATTGATTATAATAAGAGTAATATGTATAGTAATTGTCGTTCTATCGATCATATAAGCTTAATATTTTTAATAATATGAGTTAGATTGATAATAATAACAATAATAAGTATAGTAATTGTCGTTCTATCGATCATATAAGCATAATATGGCTAATAATATGAGTTAGATTCATAATAATGAGAGTAACAAGTATAGTAATTGAGGTTCAATCGATCATATAAGCATAATATGACTAATAATATGAGTTAGTTTGATAAAAGTAAGAGTAATATGTATAGTAATTGCTATTCTATCGATAATATAAGCAAAATATGGCAAATAATATGAGTTAGATTGATAATAGTAAGAGTAATAAGTATAGTAATTGTCGTTATATCGATCATATCTGCATAATATGGTTAATAATATGAGTTAGATTGATAATAAGAGTAATGAGTATAGTAATTGTCGTTCTATCGATAATATAAGCAAAATACGGCTAATAATATGAGTTAGATTGATAATAGTAAGAGTAATAAGTATAGTAATTATCGTTCTATCGATCATATAAGCATAATATGGCTAATAATATGAGTTAGATTGATAATAATAACAGTAATAAGAATAGTAATTGTCATTCTATCGATCATATAAGCATAATATGGCTAATAATATGAGTTAGATTGATAACAATAACAATAATAAGTGTAGTAATTGTCGTTCTATCGATCATATAAGCATAATATGGCTAATAATATGTGTTAGATTGATAATAATGAGAGTAACAAGTATAGTAATTGTCGTTCAATCGATCATATAAGCATAATATGTCTAATAATATGAGTTAGATTGATAAAAGTAAGAGTAATATGTATAGTAATTGCTATTCTATCGATCATATAAGCATAATATGGCTAATAATATGAGTTAGATTGATAATAATGAGAGGAACACGTTTAGAAATTCTCGTTCAATCGATCATATAAGCATAATATGGCTAATAATATGAGTTAGATTGATAATAATAAGAGTTATAAGTATAGTAATTGAGGTTCAATCGATCATATAAGCATAATATGACTAATAATATGAGTTAGTTTGATAAAAGTAAGAGTAATATGTATAGTAATTGCTATTCTATCGATAATATAAGCAAAATATGGCAAATAATATGAGTTAGATTGATAATAGTAAGAGTAATAAGTATAGTAATTGTCGTTATATCGATCATATCTGCATAATATGGTTAATAATATGAGTTAGATTGATAATAAGAGTAGTGAGTATAGTAATTGTCGTTCTATCGATAATATAAGCAAAATATGGCTAATAATATGAGTTAGATTGATAATAGTAAGAGTAATAAGTATAGTAATCGTCGTTCAATCGATCATATAAGCATAATATGGCTAATAATATGAGTTAGATTGATAATAATAAGAGTAACAAGTATAGTAATTGTCGTTCTATCGATAATATAAGCATAATATGGCTAATAATATGAGTTAGATTGGTAATAATAAGAGTAATAAGTACAGTAATCCTCGTTCAATCGATCATATAAGCATAATATGGCTAATAATATGAGTTAGATTGATAATAGCAAGAGTAATAAGTATAGTAATTGTCGTTCTATCGATCATATCTGCATAATATGGTTAATAATATGAGTTAGATTGATAATAATAAGAGTAATGAGTATAGTAATTGTCGTCCTATCGATCATATCCACATAATATGGCCAATGATATGAGTTAGATTGATAATAATAAGAGTAACAAGTATAGTAATTGTCGTTCTATCGATAATATAAGCATAATATGGCTAATAGTATGAGTTAGATTGATAATAATAAGAGTAATAAGCACAGTAATCCTCGTTCAATCGATCATATAAGCATAATATGTCTAATAATATGAGTTAGATTGATAAAAGTAAGAGTAATATGTATAGTAATTGCTATTCTATCGATCATATAAGCATAATATGGCTAATAATATGAGTTAGATTGATAATAATGAGAGTAACAGGTTCAGAAATTGTCGTTCAATCGATCTTATAAGCATAATATGGCTAATAATATGAGTTAGGTTGATAATAATAAGAGTAATAAGTATAGTAATTGTCGTTCTATCGATCATATAAGCATAATATGGCTAATAATATGAGTTAGATTAATAATAATAAGAGTAACAAGTATAGTAATAGTCGTTCTATTGATAATATAAGCATAATATGGCTAATAATATGAGTGGGATTGATAATAATAAGAGTAACATGTATAGTAATTGTCGTTCTATCGATAATTTAAGCATAATATGGCTAATAATATGAGTTACATTGGTAATAGTAAGAGTAATAAGTACAGTAATCCTCGTTCAATCGATCATATAAGCATAATATGGCTTATAATATGAGTTAGATTGATAATAGCAAGAGTAATAAGTATAGTAATTGTCGTTCTATCGATCATATCTGCATAATATGGTTAATGATATGAGTAAGATTGATAATAATAAGAGTAACAAGTATAGTCATTGTCGTTCTATCGATAATATAAGCATAATATGCCTAATAGTATGAGTTAGATTGGTAATAATAAGAGTAATAAGTACAGTAATCTTCGTTCAATCGATCATATAAGCATAATATGGCTAATAATATGAGTTAGATTGATAATAGTAAGAGGAATAAGTATAGTAATTGTCATTCTATCGATCATATAAGCATAATCCGGCTAATAATATGAGTTAGATAGATAATAATAACAGTAATAAGTATAGTAATTGTCGTTCAATCGATCATATAAGCATAATATGGCTAATAATATGAGTTAGATTGATTATAATAAGAGTAATAAGTATAGTAATTGTCGTTCTATCGATCATATAAGCTTAATATTTCTAATAATATGAGTTAGATTGATAATAACAACAATAATAAGTATAGTAATTGTCGTTCTATCGATCATATAAGCATAATATGGCTAATAATATGAGTTAGATTAATAATAATAAGAGTAACAAGTATAGTAATAGTCGTTCTATTGATAATATAAGCATAATATGGCTAATAATATGAGTGGGATTGATAATAATAAGAGTAACATGTATAGTAATTGTCGTTCTATCGATAATATAAGCAAAATATGGCTAATAATATGAGTTAGATTGATAATAGTAAGAGTAATAAGTATAGTAATTGTCGTTCAATCGGTCATATAAGCATAATATGGCTAATAATACGAGTTAGATTAATAATAATAAGAGTAACAAGTATAGTAATTGTCGTTCTATCGATAATTTAAGCATAATATGGCTAATAATATGAGTTACATTGGTAATAATAAGAGTAATAAGTACAGTAATCCTCGTTGAATCGATCATATAAGCATAATATGGCTAATAATATGAGTTAGATTAATAATAATAAGAGTAACAAGTATAGTAATAGTCGTTATATTGATAATATAAGCATAATATGGCTAATAATATGAGTGGGATTGATAATAGTAAGAGTAATAAGTATAGTAATTGTCGTTCTATCGATAATATAAGCAAAATATGGCTAATAATATGAGTTAGATTGATAATAGTAAGAGTAATAAGTATAGGAATGTCGTTATATCGATCATATCTGCATAATATGGTTAATAATATGAGTTAGATTGATAATAATAAGAGTAATGAGTATAGTAATTGTCATTCTATCGATCATATAAGCATAATATGGCTAATAATATGTGTTAAATTGATAATAATGAGAGTAACAAGTATAGTAATTGTCGTTCAATCGATCATATAAGCATAATATGTCTAATAATACGAGTTAGATTGATAAAAGTAAGAGTAATATGTATAGTAATTGCTATTCTATCGATCATATAAGCATAATATGGCTAATAATATGAGTTAGATTGATAATAATGAGAGGAACACGTTTAGAAATTGTCGTTCAATCGATCATATAAGCATAATATGGCTAATAATATGAGTTAGATTGATAATAGTAAGAGGAATAAGTATAGTAATTGTCATTCTATCGATCATATAAGCATAATATGGCTAATAATATGAGTAGGATTGATAATAATAAGAGTAACATGTATAGTAATTGTCGTTCTATCGATCATATAAGCATAATATGGCTAATAATATGAGTTAGATTGGTAATAATAAGAGTAATAAGTACAGTAATTGTCGTTCAATCGATCATATAAGCATAATATGGCTAATAATATGAGTTAGATTGATAATAATAAGAGTAATGAGTATAGTAATTGTCGTTGTATCGATAATATAAGCAAAATATGGCTAATAATATGAGTTAGATTGATAATAGTAAGAGTAATAAGTATAGTAATTGTCGTTCAATCGATCATATAAGCATAATATGGCTAATAATATGAGTTAGATTGATAATAGTAAGAGGAATAAGTATAGTAATTGTCATTCTATCCATCATATAAGCATAATATGGCTAATAATATGAGTTAGATTGATAATAATAAGAGTAATGAGTATAGTAATTGTCGTCCAATCGATCATATCCACATAATATGGCCAATAATATGAGTTAGATTGATAATAATAAGAGTAACAAGTATAGTAATTGTCGTTCTATCGATAATATAAGCATAATATGGCTAATAGTATGAGTTAGATTGATAATAATAAGAGTAACAAGTATAGTAATTGTCATTCTATCGATCATATAAGCATAATATGGCTAATAATATGAGTTAGATTGGTAATAATAAGAGTAATAAGTACAGTAATCCTCGTTCAATCGATCATATAAGCATAATATGGCCAATAATATGAGTTCGATTGATAATAATAACAGTAATAAGTATAGTAATTGTCGTTCAATCGATCATATCAGCATTATATGGTTAATAATATGAGTTAGATTGATAATAATAAGAGTAATGAGTATAGTAATTGTCGTCCTATCGATCATATCCACATAATATGGCCAATAATATGAGTTAGATTGATAATAATGAAAGTAACAGGTTTAGAAATTGTCGTTCAATCGATAATATAAGCATAATATGGCTAATAATATGAGTTAGATTGATAACAATAAGAGTAACAAGTATAGTAATTTTCGTTCTATCGATAATATAAGCATAATATGGCTAATAATATGAGTTAGATTGATAATAATAACAGTAATAAGTATAGTAATTGTCGTTCAATCGATCACATAAGCATAATATGGCTAATAATATGAGTTAGATTGATAATAATAAGAGTAATAAGTATAGGAATTGTCGTTATATCGATCATATCTGCATAATATGGTTAATAATATGAGTTAGATTGATAATAATAAGAGTAACAAGTATAGTAATTGTCGTTCTATCGATAATATAAGCAAAATATGGCTAATAATATGAGTTAGATTGATATAGCAAGAGTAATAAGTATAGTAATTGTCGTTCTATCGATCATATCTGCATAATATGGTTAATAATATGAGTAAGATTGATAATAATAAGAGTAACAAGTATAGTCATTGTCGTTCTATCGATAATATAAGCATAATATGCCTAATAGTATGAGTTAGATTGATAATAATAAGAGTAATGAGTATAGTAATTGTCGTCCTATCGATCATATCCACATAATATGGCCAATAATATGAGTTAGATTGATAATAATAAGAGTAACAAGTATAGTAATTGTCGTTCTATCGATAATATAAGCATAATATGGCTAATATTATGAGTTAGATTGATAATAATAAGAGTAACAAGTATAGTAATTGTCATTCTATCGATCATATAAGCATAATATGGCTAATAATATGAGTTAGATTGATAATAATAACAGTAATAAGAATAGTAATTGTCACTCTATCGATCATATAAGCATAATATGGCTAATAATATGAGTTAGATTGATAACAATAACAATAATAAGTATAGTAATTGTCGTTCTATCGATCATATAAGCATAATATGGCAAATAATATGTGTTAAATTGATAATAATGAGAGTAACAAGTATAGTAATTGTCGTTCAATCGATCATATAAGCATAATATGTCTAATAATATGAGTTAGATTGATAAAAGTAAGAGTAATATGTATAGTAATTGCTATTCTATCGATCATATAAGCATAATATGGCTAATAATATGAGTTAGATTGATAATAATGAGAGGAACACGTTTAGAAATTGTCGTTCAATCGATCATATAAGCATAATATGGCCAATAATATGAGTTAGATTGATAATAGTAAGAGGAATAAGTATAGTAATTGTCATTCTATCGATCATATAAGCATAATATGGCTAATAATATGAGTAGGATTGATAATAATAAGAGTAACATGTATAGTAATTGTCGTTCTATCGATAATATAAGCAAAATATGGCTAATAATATGAGTTAGATTGATAATAGTAAGAGTAATAAGTATAGTAATTGTCGTTCTATCGATAATATAAGCAAAATATGGCTAATAATATGAGTTAGATTGATAATAGTAAGAGTAATAAGTATAGGAATTGTCGTTATATCGATCATATCTGCATAATATGGTTAATAATATGAGTTAGATTGATAATAATAAGAGTAATGAGTATAGTAATTGTCGTTCTATCGATAATATAAGCAAAATATGGCTAATAATATGAGTTAGATTGATAATAGTAAGAGTAATAAGTATAGTAATTGTCGTTCAATCGATCATATAAGCATAATATGGCTAATAATATGAGTTAGATTGATAATAGTAAGAGGAATAAGTATAGTAATTGTCATTCTATCCATCATATAAGCATAATATGGCTAATAATATGAGTTAGATTGATAATAATAAGAGTAATGAGTATAGTAATTGTCGTCCAATCGATCATATCCACATAATATGGCCAATAATATGAGTTAGATTGATAATAATAAGAGTAACAAGTATAGTAATTGTCGTTCTATCGATAATATAAGCATAATATGGCTAATAGTATGAGTTAGATTGATAATAATAAGAGTAACAAGTATAGTAATTGTCATTCTATCGATCATATAAGCATAATATGGCTAATAATATGAGTTAGATTGGTAATAATAAGAGTAATAAGTACAGTAATCCTCGTTCAATCGATCATATAAGCATAATATGGCCAATAATATGAGTTCGATTGATAATAATAACAGTAATAAGTATAGTAATTGTCGTTCAATCGATCATATCAGCATTATATGGTTAATAATATGAGTTAGATTGATAATAATAAGAGTACTGAGTATAGTAATTGTCGTCCTATCGATCATATCCACATAATATGGCCAATAATATGAGTTAGATTGATAATAATGAAAGTAACAGGTTTAGAAATTGTCGTTCAATCGATAATATAAGCATAATATGGCTAATAATATGAGTTAGATTGATAACAATAAGAGTAACAAGTATAGTAATTTTCGTTCTATCGATAATATAAGCATAATATGGCTAATAATATGAGTTAGATTGATAATAATAACAGTAATAAGTATAGTAATTGTCGTTCAATCGATCACATAAGCATAATATGGCTAATAATATGAGTTAGATTGATAATAATAAGAGTAATAAGTATAGTAATTGTCGTTGTATCGATCAAATAAGCATAATATGGCTAATAATATGAGTTAGATTGATTATAATGAGAGTAACAGGTTTAGAAATTGTCATTCAATCGATCATATATGCATAATATGGCTAATAATATGAGTTAGATTGATAATAATAAGAGTAACAAGTATAGTAATTGTCGTTCGATCGATAATATAAGCATAATATGGCCAATAATATGAGTTAGATTGATAATAATAAGGGTAATAAGTATAGTAATTGTCGTTCTATCGATCATATAAGCATAATATGGCTAACAATATGAGTTAGATTGGTAATAATGAGAGTAACAAGTATAGAAATTGTCGTTCAATCGATCATATAAGCATAATATGGCAAATAATATGAGTTAGATTGATAATAATGAGAGTAACAGGTTTAGAAATTGTCGTTCAATCGATCATATAAGCATAATATGGCTAATAATATGAGTTAGATTGATAATAATAAGAGTAATAAGTATAGTAATTGTCGTTCTATCGATAATATAAGCATAATATGGCTTATAATATGAGTTAGATTGATAATAATAAGAGTAACAAGTATAGTAATTGTCGTTCAATCGATCATATAAGCATAATATGGCTAATAATATGAGTTAGATCGATAATAATAAGAGTAACAAGTATAGTAATTGTCGTTCTATCGATAATTTAAGCATAATATGGCTAACAATATGAGTTAGATTGGTTATAATAAGAGTAATAAGTACAGTAATCCTCGTTCAATCGATCATAAAAGCATAATATGGCTAATAATATGAGTTAGATTGATAATAGCAAGAGTAATAAGTATAGTAATTGTCGTTCTATCGATCATATCTGCATAATATGATTAATAATATGAGTTAGATTGATAATAATAAGAGTAACATGTATAGTAATTGTCGTTCTATCGATAATATAAGCGTAATATGGCTAATAGTATGAGTTAGATTGATAATAATAAGAGTAACAAGTATAGTAATTGTCGTTCAATCGATCATATAAGCATAATATGGCTAATAATATGAGTTAGATTGATAATAATAAGAGTAATAAGTATAGTAATTGTGGTCCAATCGATAATATAAGCATAATATGGCTAATAATATGAGTTAGATTGATAATAATAAGAGTAACAAGTATAGTAATTTTCGTTCTAACGATAATATAAGCATAATATGGCTAATAATATGAGTTAGATTGATAATAATAGCAGTAATAAGTATAGTAATTGTCGTTCAATCGATCATATAAGCATAATATGGCTAATAATATGAGTTAGATTGATAATAATAAGAGTAATAAGTATAGTAATTGTCGTTCTATCGATCATATAAGCATAATATGGCTAATAATATGAGTTGGATTGATAATAATGAGAGTAACACGTATAGTAATTGTCGTTCAATCGATCATATCTGCATAATATGATTAATAATATGAGTTAGATTGATAATAATAAGAGTAACATGTATAGTAATTGTCGTTCTATCGATAATATAAGCATAATATGGCTAATAGTATGAGTTAGATTGATAATAGTAAGAGGAATAAGTATAGAAATTGTCATTCTATCGATCATATAAGCATAATATGGCTAATAATATGAGTTAGATTGATAATAGTAAGAGGAATAAGTATAGTAATTGTCGTTCTATCGATAATATAAGCATAATATGGCTAATAATATGATTTAGATTGGTAATAATAAGAGTAATAAGTACAGTAATCCTCGTTCAATCGATCATATGAGCATAATATGACCAATAATACGAGTTCGATTAATAATAATAACAGTAATGAGTATAGTAATTGTCGTTCAATCGATCATATCAGCATTATATGGTTAATAATATGAGTTAGATTGATAATAATAAGAGTAATGAGTATAGTAATTGTCGTCCTATCGATCATATCCACATAATATGGCCAATAACATGAGTTAGATTGATAATAATAAGGGTAATAAGTATAGTAATTGTCGTTCTATCGATCATATCCACATAATATGGCCAATAACATGAGTTAGATTGATAATAATAAGGGTAATAAGTATAGTAATTGTCGTTCTATCGATCATATAAGCATAATATGGCTAATAATATGAGTTAGATTGGTAATAATAAGAGTAATAAGTACAGTAATCCTCGTTCAATCGATCATATAAGCATAATATGGCCAATAATATGAGTTCGATTGATAATAATAACAGTAATAAGTATAGTAATTGTCGTTCAATCGATCATATCAGCATTATATGGTTAATAATATGAGTTAGATTGATAATAATAAGAGTAATGAGTATAGTAATTGTCGTCCTATCGATCATATCCACATAATATGGCCAATAATATGAGTTAGATTGATAATAATGAAAGTAACAGGTTTAGAAATTGTAGTTCAATCGATAATATAAGCATAATATGGCTAATAATATGAGTTAGATTGATAATAATAAGAGTAACAAGTATAGTAATTTTCGTTCTATCGATAATATAAGCATAATATGGCTAATAATATGAGTTAGATTGATAATAATAACAGTAATAAGTATAGTAATTGTCGTTCAATCGATCACATAAGCATAATATGGCTAATAATATGAGTTAGATTGATAATAATAAGAGTAATAAGTATAGTAATTGTCGTTCTATCGATCAAATAAGCATAATATGGCTCATAATATGAGTTAGATTGATTATAATGAGAGTAACAGGTTTAGAAATTGTCATTCAATCGATCATATATGCATAATATGGCTAATAATATGAGTTAGATTGATAATAATAAGAGTAACAAGTATAGTAATTGTCGTTCTATCGATAATATAAGCATAATATGGCTAATAATATGAGTTAGATTGGTAATAATAAGAGTAATAAGTACAGTAATCCTCGTTCAATCGATCATATATGCATAATATGGCCAATAATATGAGTTCGATTGCTAATAATAACAGTAATACGTATAGTAATTGTCGTTCAATCGATCATATCAGCGTTATATGGTTAATAATATGAGTTAGATTGATAATAATAAGAGTAATAAGTACAGTAATCCTCGTTCAATCGATCATATAAGCATAATATGGCCAATAATATGAGTTCGATTGATAATAATAACAGTAATAAGTATAGTAATTGTCGTTCAATCGATCATATCAGCATTATATGGTTAATAATATGAGTTAGATTGATAATAATAAGAGTAATGAGTATAGTAATTGTCGTCCTATCGATCATATCCACATAATATGGCCAATAATATGAGTTAGATTGATAATAATGAAAGTAACAGGTTTAGAAATTGTCGTTCAATCGATAATATAAGCATAATATGGCTAATAATATGAGTTAGAATGATAACAATAAGAGTAACAAGTATAGTAATTTTCGTTCTATCGATAATATAAGCATAATATGGCTAATAATATGAGTTAGATTGATAATAATAACAGTAATAAGTATAGTAATTGTCGTTCAATCGATCACATAAGCATAATATGGCTAATAATATGAGTTAGATTGATAATAATAAGAGTAATAAGTATAGGAATTGTCGTTATATCGATCATATCTGCATAATATGGTTAATAATATGAGTTAGATTGATAATAATAAGAGTAACAAGTATAGTAATTGTCGTTCTATCGATAATATAAGCAAAATATGGCTAATAATATGAGTTAGATTGATATAGCAAGAGTAATAAGTATAGTAATTGTCGTTCTATCGATCATATCTGCATAATATGGTTAATAATATGAGTAAGATTGATAATAATAAGAGTAACAAGTATAGTCATTGTCGTTCTATCGATAATATAAGCATAATATGCCTAATAGTATGAGTTAGATTGATAATAATAAGAGTAATGAGTATAGTAATTGTCGTCCTATCGATCATATCCACATAATATGGCCAATAATATGAGTTAGATTGATAATAATAAGAGTAACAAGTATAGTAATTGTCATTCTATCGATCATATAAGCATAATATGGCTAATAATATGAGTTAGATTGGTAATAATAAGAGTAATAAGTACAGTAATCCTCGTTCAATCGATCATATAAGCATAATATGGCCAATAATATGAGTTCGATTGATAATAATAACAGTAATAAGTATAGTAATTGTCGTTCAATCGATCATATCAGCATTATATGGTTAATAATATGAGTTAGATTGATAATAATAAGAGTACTGAGTATAGTAATTGTCGTCCTATCGATCATATCCACATAATATGGCCAATAATATGAGTTAGATTGATAATAATGAAAGTAGCAGGTTTAGAAATTGTCGTTCAATCGATAATATAAGCATAATATGGCTAATAATATGAGTTAGATTGATAACAATAAGAGTAACAAGTATAGTAATTTTCGTTCTATCGATAATATAAGCATAATATGGCTAATAATATGAGTTAGATTGATAATAATAACAGTAATAAGTATAGTAATTGTCGTTCAATCGATCACATAAGCATAATATGGCTAATAATATGAGTTAGATTGATAATAATAAGAGTAATAAGTATAGTAATTGTCGTTGTATCGATCAAATAAGCATAATATGGCTAATAATATGAGTTAGATTGATTATAATGAGAGTAACAGGTTTAGAAATTGTCATTCAATCGATCATATATGCATAATATGGCTAATAATATGAGTTAGATTGATAATAATAAGAGTAACAAGTATAGTAATTGTCGTTCGATCGATAATATAAGCATAATATGGCCAATAATATGAGTTAGATTGATAATAATAAGGGTAATAAGTATAGTAATTGTCGTTCTATCGATCATATAAGCATAATATGGCTAACAATATGAGTTAGATTGGTAATAATGAGAGTAACAAGTATAGAAATTGTCGTTCAATCGATCATATAAGCATAATATGGCAAATAATATGAGTTAGATTGATAATAATGAGAGTAACAGGTTTAGAAATTGTCGTTCAATCGATCATATAAGCATAATATGGCTAATAATATGAGTTAGATTGATAATAATAAGAGTAATAAGTATAGTAATTGTCGTTCTATCGATAATATAAGCATAATATGGCTTATAATATGAGTTAGATTGATAATAATAAGAGTAACAAGTATAGTAATTGTCGTTCAATCGATCATATAAGCATAATATGGCTAATAATATGAGTTAGATCGATAATAATAAGAGTAACAAGTATAGTAATTGTCGTTCTATCGATAATTTAAGCATAATATGGCTAACAATATGAGTTAGATTGGTTATAATAAGAGTAATAAGTACAGTAATCCTCGTTCAATCGATCATAAAAGCATAATATGGCTAATAATATGAGTTAGATTGATAATAGCAAGAGTAATAAGTATAGTAATTGTCGTTCTATCGATCATATCTGCATAATATGATTAATAATATGAGTTAGATTGATAATAATAAGAGTAACATGTATAGTAATTGTCGTTCTATCGATAATATAAGCGTAATATGGCTAATAGTATGAGTTAGATTGATAATAATAAGAGTAACAAGTATAGTAATTGTCGTTCAATCGATCATATAAGCATAATATGGCTAATAATATGAGTTAGATTGATAATAATAAGAGTAATAAGTATAGTAATTGTGGTCCAATCGATAATATAAGCATAATATGGCTAATAATATGAGTTAGATTGATAATAATAAGAGTAACAAGTATAGTAATTTTCGTTCTAACGATAATATAAGCATAATATGGCTAATAATATGAGTTAGATTGATAATAATAGCAGTAATAAGTATAGTAATTGTCGTTCAATCGATCATATAAGCATAATATGGCTAATAATATGAGTTAGATTGATAATAATAAGAGTAATAAGTATAGTAATTGTCGTTCTATCGATCATATAAGCATAATATGGCTAATAATATGAGTTGGATTGATAATAATGAGAGTAACACGTATAGTAATTGTCGTTCAATCGATCATATCTGCATAATATGATTAATAATATGAGTTAGATTGATAATAATAAGAGTAACATGTATAGTAATTGTCGTTCTATCGATAATATAAGCATAATATGGCTAATAGTATGAGTTAGATTGATAATAGTAAGAGGAATAAGTATAGAAATTGTCATTCTATCGATCATATAAGCATAATATGGCTAATAATATGAGTTAGATTGATAATAGTAAGAGGAATAAGTATAGTAATTGTCGTTCTATCGATAATATAAGCATAATATGGCTAATAATATGATTTAGATTGGTAATAATAAGAGTAATAAGTACAGTAATCCTCGTTCAATCGATCATATGAGCATAATATGACCAATAATACGAGTTCGATTAATAATAATAACAGTAATGAGTATAGTAATTGTCGTTCAATCGATCATATCAGCATTATATGGTTAATAATATGAGTTAGATTGATAATAATAAGAGTAATGAGTATAGTAATTGTCGTCCTATCGATCATATCCACATAATATGGCCAATAACATGAGTTAGATTGAT
Source organism: Megachile rotundata (assembly GCF_050947335.1). Classification (NCBI taxonomy): domain Eukaryota; kingdom Metazoa; phylum Arthropoda; class Insecta; order Hymenoptera; family Megachilidae; genus Megachile; species Megachile rotundata. The sequence goes on from NW_027473923.1 coordinate 48,825, forward strand.
AATAATAAGGGTAATAAGTATAGTAATTGTCGTTCTATCGATCATATCCACATAATATGGCCAATAACATGAGTTAGATTGATAATAATAAGGGTAATAAGTATAGTAATTGTCGTTCTATCGATCATATAAGCATAATATGGCTAATAATATGAGTTAGATTGGTAATAATAAGAGTAATAAGTACAGTAATCCTCGTTCAATCGATCATATAAGCATAATATGGCCAATAATATGAGTTCGATTGATAATAATAACAGTAATAAGTATAGTAATTGTCGTTCAATCGATCATATCAGCATTATATGGTTAATAATATGAGTTAGATTGATAATAATAAGAGTAATGAGTATAGTAATTGTCGTCCTATCGATCATTTATTTTTATCCCCACATAATATGGCCAATAATATGAGTTAGATTGATAATAATGAAAGTAACAGGTTTAGAAATTGTAGTTCAATCGATAATATAAGCATAATATGGCTAATAATATGAGTTAGATTGATAATAATAAGAGTAACAAGTATAGTAATTTTCGTTCTATCGATAATATAAGCATAATATGGCTAATAATATGAGTTAGATTGATAATAATAACAGTAATAAGTATAGTAATTGTCGTTCAATCGATCACATAAGCATAATATGGCTAATAATATGAGTTAGATTGATAATAATAAGAGTAATAAGTATAGTAATTGTCGTTCTATCGATCAAATAAGCATAATATGGCTCATAATATGAGTTAGATTGATTATAATGAGAGTAACAGGTTTAGAAATTGTCATTCAATCGATCATATATGCATAATATGGCTAATAATATGAGTTAGATTGATAATAATAAGAGTAACAAGTATAGTAATTGTCGTTCTATCGATAATATAAGCATAATATGGCTAATAATATGAGTTAGATTGGTAATAATAAGAGTAATAAGTACAGTAATCCTCGTTCAATCGATCATATAAGCATAATATGGCCAATAATATGAGTTCGATTGCTAATAATAACAGTAATACGTATAGTAATTGTCGTTCAATCGATCATATCAGCGTTATATGGTTAATAATATGAGTTAGATTGATAATAATAAGAGTAATGAGTATAGTAATTGTCGTCCTATCGATCATATCCACATAATATGGCCAATAACATGAGTTAGATTGATAATAATAAGGGTAATAAGTATAGTAATTGTCGTTCTATCGATCATATAAGCATAATATGGCTAATAATATGAGTTAGATTGATAATAATAACAGTAATATGTATAGTAATTGTCGTTCTATCGATCATATAAGCATAATATGGCTAATAATATGAGTTAGATTGATAATAATAAGAGTAACAAGTATAGTAATTGTCGTTCTATCGATAATATAAGCATAATATGGCTAATAATATGAGTTAGATTGGTAATAATAAGAGTAATATGTACAGTAATCCTCGTTCAATCGATCATATAAGCATAATATGGCCAATAATATGAGTTAGATTGATAATAAAAAGAGTAACAAGTATAGTAATTATCGTTCTATCGATAATTTAAGCATAATATGGCTAATAATATGAGTTAGACTGGTAATAATAAGAGTAATAGGTACAGTAATCCTCGTTCAATCGATCATATAAGCATAATATGGCTAATAATATGAGTTAGATTGATAATAGCAAGAGTAATAAGTATAGTAATTGTCGTTCTATCGATCATATCTGCATAATATGGTTAGTAATATGAGTTAGATTGATAATAATAAGAGTAATGAGTATAGTAATTGTCGTCCTATCGATCATATCCACATAATATGGCCAATGATATGTGTTAGATTGATAATAATAAGAGTAACAAGTATAGTAATTGTCGTTCTATCGATAATATAAGCATAATATGGCTAATAGTATGAGTTAGATTGATAATAATAAGAGTAATAAGCACAGTAATCCTCGTTCAATCGATCATATAAGCATAATATGGCTAATAATATGAGTTAGATTGATAATAGCAAGAGTAATAAGTATAGTAATTGTCGTTCTATCGATCATATCTGCATAATATGGTTAATAATATGAGTTAGATTGCTAATAATAAGAGTAATGTGTATAGTAATTGTCGTCCTATCGATCATATCCACATAATATGGCCAATAATATGAGTTAGATTGAAAATAATAACAGTAATAAGTATAGTAATTGTCGTTCAATCGATCATATAAGCATAATATGGCTAATAATATGAGTTAGATTGATAATAATAAGAGTAATAAGTATAGTAATTGTCGTTCTATCGATCATATAAGCATAATATGGCTAATAATATGAGTTAGATTGATAATAATGAGAGTAACACGTATAGTAATTGTCGTTCAATCGATCATATAAGCATAATGTGGCTAATAATATGAGTTAGATTGATAAAAGTAAGAGTAATATGTATAGTAATTGCTATTCTATCGATCATATAAGCATAATATGGCTAATAATATGAGTTAGATTGATAATAATGAGAGTAACAAGTATAGTAATTGTCGTTCAATCGATCATATAAGCATAATATGGCCAATAATATGAGTTCGATTGATAATAATAACAGTAATAAGTATAGTAATTGTCGTTCAATCGATCATATCAGCATTATATGGTTAATAATATGAGTTAGATTGATAATAATAAGAGTAATGAGTATAGTAATTGTCGTCCTATCGATCATATCCACATAATATGGCCAATAATATGAGTTAGATTGATAATAATGAAAGTAACAGGTTTAGAAATTGTAGTTCAATCGATAATATAAGCATAATATGGCTAATAATATGAGTTAGATTGATAATAATAAGAGTAACAAGTATAGTAATTTTCGTTCTATCGATAATATAAGCATAATATGGCTAATAATATGAGTTAGATTGATAATAATAACAGTAATAAGTATAGTAATTGTCGTTCAATCGATCACATAAGCATAATATGGCTAATAATATGAGTTAGATTGATAATAATAAGAGTAATAAGTATAGTAATTGTCGTTCTATCGATCAAATAAGCATAATATGGCTCATAATATGAGTTAGATTGATTATAATGAGAGTAACAGGTTTAGAAATTGTCATTCAATCGATCATATATGCATAATATGGCTAATAATATGAGTTAGATTGATAATAATAAGAGTAACAAGTATAGTAATTGTCGTTCTATCGATAATATAAGCATAATATGGCTAATAATATGAGTTAGATTGGTAATAATAAGAGTAATAAGTACAGTAATCCTCGTTCAATCGATCATATAAGCATAATATGGCCAATAATATGAGTTCGATTGCTAATAATAACAGTAATACGTATAGTAATTGTCGTTCAATCGATCATATCAGCGTTATATGGTTAATAATATGAGTTAGATTGATAATAATAAGAGTAATGAGTATAGTAATTGTCGTCCTATCGATCATATCCACATAATATGGCCAATAACATGAGTTAGATTGATAATAATAAGGGTAATAAGTATAGTAATTGTCGTTCTATCGATCATATAAGCATAATATGGCTAATAATATGAGTTAGATTGATAATAATAACAGTAATATGTATAGTAATTGTCGTTCTATCGATCATATAAGCATAATATGGCTAATAATATGAGTTAGATTGATAATAATAAGAGTAACAAGTATAGTAATTGTCGTTCTATCGATAATATAAGCATAATATGGCTAATAATATGAGTTAGATTGGTAATAATAAGAGTAATATGTACAGTAATCCTCGTTCAATCGATCATATAAGCATAATATGGCCAATAATATGAGTTAGATTGATAATAAAAAGAGTAACAAGTATAGTAATTATCGTTCTATCGATAATTTAAGCATAATATGGCTAATAATATGAGTTAGACTGGTAATAATAAGAGTAATAGGTACAGTAATCCTCGTTCAATCGATCATATAAGCATAATATGGCTAATAATATGAGTTAGATTGATAATAGCAAGAGTAATAAGTATAGTAATTGTCGTTCTATCGATCATATCTGCATAATATGGTTAGTAATATGAGTTAGATTGATAATAATAAGAGTAATGAGTATAGTAATTGTCGTCCTATCGATCATATCCACATAATATGGCCAATGATATGTGTTAGATTGATAATAATAAGAGTAACAAGTATAGTAATTGTCGTTCTATCGATAATATAAGCATAATATGGCTAATAGTATGAGTTAGATTGATAATAATAAGAGTAATAAGCACAGTAATCCTCGTTCAATCGATCATATAAGCATAATATGGCTAATAATATGAGTTAGATTGATAATAGCAAGAGTAATAAGTATAGTAATTGTCGTTCTATCGATCATATCTGCATAATATGGTTAATAATATGAGTTAGATTGCTAATAATAAGAGTAATGTGTATAGTAATTGTCGTCCTATCGATCATATCCACATAATATGGCCAATAATATGAGTTAGATTGAAAATAATAACAGTAATAAGTATAGTAATTGTCGTTCAATCGATCATATAAGCATAATATGGCTAATAATATGAGTTAGATTGATAATAATAAGAGTAATAAGTATAGTAATTGTCGTTCTATCGATCATATAAGCATAATATGGCTAATAATATGAGTTAGATTGATAATAATGAGAGTAACACGTATAGTAATTGTCGTTCAATCGATCATATAAGCATAATGTGGCTAATAATATGAGTTAGATTGATAAAAGTAAGAGTAATATGTATAGTAATTGCTATTCTATCGATCATATAAGCATAATATGGCTAATAATATGAGTTAGATTGATAATAATGAGAGTAACAAGTATAGTAATTGTCGTTCAATCGATCATATAAGCATAATATGTCTAATAATATGAGTTAGATTGATAAAAGTAAGAGTAATATGTATAGTAATTGCTATTCTATCGATCATATAAGCATAATATGGCTAATAATATGAGTTAGATTGATAATAATGAGAGGAACACGTTTAGAAATTCTCGTTCAATCGATCATATAAGCATAATATGGCTAATAATATGAGTTAGATTGATAATAATAAGAGTTATAAGTATAGTAATTGTCGTTCTATCGATAATATAAGCAAAATATGGCAAATAATATGAGTTAGATTGATAATAGTAAGAGTAATAAGTATAGGAATTGTCGTCATATCGATCATATCTGCATAATATGGTTAATAATATGAGTTAGATTGATAATAATAAGAGTAACAAGTATAGTAATTGTCGTTCAATCGATAATTTAAGCATAATATGGCTAATAATATGAGTTAGATTGATAATAATAAGAGTTATAAGTATAGTAATTGTCGTTCTATCGATAATATAAGCAAAATATGGCAAATAATATGAGTTAGATTGATAATAGTAAGAGTAATAAGTATAGGAATTGTCGTTATATCGATCATATCTGCATAATATGGTTAATAATATGAGTTAGATTGATAATAATAAGAGTAACAAGTATAGTAATTGTCGTTCAATCGATAATTTAAGCATAATATGGCTAATAATATGAGTTAGATTGGTAATAATAAGAGTAATAAGTACAGTAATCCTCGTTCAATGGATCATATCCACATAATATGGCCAATAATATGAGTTAGATTGATAATAATAAGAGTAACAAGTATAGTAATTGTCGTTCTATCGATAATATAAGCATAATATGGCTAATATTATGAGTTAGATTGATAATAATAAGAGTAACAAGTATAGTAATTGTCATTCTATCGATCATATAAGCATAATATGGCTAATAATATGAGTTAGATTGATAATAATAACAGTAATAAGAATAGTAATTGTCATTCTATCGATCATATAAGCATAATATGGCTAATAATATGAGTTAGATTGATAACAATAACAATAATAAGTATAGTAATTGTCGTTCTATCGATCATATAAGCATAATATGGCTAATAATATGTGTTAAATTGATAATAATGAGAGTAACAAGTATAGTAATTGTCGTTCAATCGATCATATAAGCATAATATGTCTAATAATACGAGTTAGATTGATAAAAGTAAGAGTAATATGTATAGTAATTGCTATTCTATCGATCATATAAGCATAATATGGCTAATAATATGAGTTAGATTGATAATAATGAGAGGAACACGTTTAGAAATTGTCGTTCAATCGATCATATAAGCATAATATGGCTAATAATATGAGTTAGATTGATAATAGTAAGAGGAATAAGTATAGTAATTGTCATTCTATCGATCATATAAGCATAATATGGCTAATAATATGAGTAGGATTGATAATAATAAGAGTAACATGTATAGTAATTGTCGTTCTATCGATAATATAAGCAAAATATGGCTAATAATATGAGTTAGATTGATAATAGTAAGAGTAATAAGTATAGTAATTGTCGTTCTATCGATAATATAAGCAAAATATGGCTAATAATATGAGTTAGATTGATAATAGTAAGAGTAATAAGTATAGGAATTGTCGTTATATCGATCATATCTGCATAATATGGTTAATAATATGAGTTAGATTGATAATAATAAGAGTAATGAGTATAGTAATTGTCGTTCTATCGATAATATAAGCAAAATATGGCTAATAATATGAGTTAGATTGATAATAGTAAGAGTAATAAGTATAGTAATTGTCGTTCAATCGATCATATAAGCATAATATGGCTAATAATATGAGATAGATTGATAATAGTAAGAGGAATAAGTATAGTAATTGTCATTCTATCGATCATATGAGCATAATATGGCTAATAATATGAGTTAGATTCATAATAATGAGAGTAACAAGTATAGTAATTGACGTTCAATCGATCATATAAGCATAATATGGCTAATAATATGAGTTAGATTGATATAGCAAGAGTAATAAGTATAGTAATTGTCGTTCTATCGATCATATCTGCATAATATGGTTAATAATATGAGTAAGATTGATAATAATAAGAGTAACAAGTATAGTCATTGTCGTTCTATCGATAATATAAGCATAATATGCCTAATAGTATGAGTTAGATTGATAATAATAAGAGTAATGAGTATAGTAATTGTCGTCCTATCGATCATATCCACATAATATGGCCAATAATATGAGTTAGATTGATAATAATAAGAGTAACAAGTATAGTAATTGTCGTTCTATCGATAATATAAGCATAATATGGCTAATATTATGAGTTAGATTGATAATAATAAGAGTAACAAGTATAGTAATTGTCATTCTATCGATCATATAAGCATAATATGGCTAATAATATGAGTTAGATTGATAATAATAACAGTAATAAGAATAGTAATTGTCATTCTATCGATCATATAAGCATAATATGGCTAATAATATGAGTTAGATTGATAACAATAACAATAATAAGTATAGTAATTGTCGTTCTATCGATCATATAAGCATAATATGGCAAATAATATGTGTTAAATTGATAATAATGAGAGTAACAAGTGTATAGTAATTGTCGTTCAATCGATCATATAAGCATAATATGTCTAATAATATGAGTTAGATTGATAAAAGTAGAGTAATATGTATAGTAATTGCTATTCTATCGATCATATAAGCATAATATGGCTAATAATATGAGTTAGATTGATAATAATGAGAGGAACACGTTTAGAAATTGTCGTTCAATCGATCATATAAGCATAATATGGCCCAATAATATGAGTTAGATTGATAATAGTAAGAGGAATAAGTCTAGTAATTGTCATTCTATCGATCATATAAGCATAATATGGCTAATAATATGAGTAGGATTGATAATAATAAGAGTAACATGTATAGTAATTGGTCGTTCTATCGATAATATAAGCAAAATATGGCTAATAATATGAGTTAGATTGATAATAGTAAGAGTAATAAGTATAGGAATTGTCGTTATATCGATCATATCTGCATAATATGGTTAATAATATGAGTTAGATTGATAATAATAAGAGTAATGAGTATAGTAATTGTCGTTCTATCGATAATATAAGCATAAATATGGCTAATAATATGAGTTAGATTGATAATAGTAAGAGTAATAAGTATAGTAATTGTCGTTCAATCGATCTTATAAGCATAATATGGCTAATAATATGGTTAGATTGATAATAGTAAGAGGAATAAGTATAGTAATTGTCATTCTATCGATCATAAGCATAATATGGCTAATAATATGAGTTAGATTGATAATAATAAGAGTAATGAGTATAGTAATTGTCGTCCAATCGATCATATCCACATAATATGGCCAATAATATGAGTTAGATTGATAATAATAAGGAGTAACAAGTATAGTAATTGTCGTTCTATCGATAATATAAGCATAATATGTTAATAGTATGAGTTAGATGATAATAATAAGAGTAACAAGTATAGTAATTGTCATTCTATCGATCATATAAGCATAATATGGCTAATAATATGAGTTAGATTGATAATAATAACAGTAATAAGAATAGTAATTGTCATTCTATCGATCATATAAGCATAATATGGCTAAATATATGAGTTAGATTGATAACAATAACAATAATAAGTATAGTAATTATCGTTCTATCGATCATATAAGCATAATATGGATAATAATATGAGTTAGATTAATAATAATAAGAGTAATAAGTATAGTAATTGTCGTTCTATCGATCATATAAGCATAATATGGCTAATAGTATGAGTTAGATTGATAATAATGAGGAGTAACAAGATAGGAAATTGTCGTTCAATCGATCATATAAGCATAATATGGCTAATAATATGGAGTTAGATTGATAATAATAAGAGTAACAAGTATAGTAATTGTCGTTCTATCGATAATTTAAGCATAATATGGCTAATAATATGAGTTAGATTAATAATAATAAGAGTAACAAGTATAGTAATAGTCGTTCCATTGATAATATAAGCATAATATGGCTAATAATATGAGTGGATTGATATAATAAGAGTAACATGTATAGTAATTGTCGTTCTATCGATAATGTAAGCAAAATATGGCTAATAATATGAGTTAGATTGATAATAGTAAGAGTAATAAGTATAGTAATTGTCGTTCTATCGATAATATAAGCAAAATATGGCTAATAATATGAGTTAGATTGATAATAGTAAGGATTAATAAGTATAGGAATTGTCGTTATATCGATCATATCTGCATAATATGGTTAATATATGAGTTAGAATGATAATAATAAGAGTAATGAGTATAGTAATTGTCGTTCTATCGATAATATAAGCAAAATATGGCTAATAATATGAGTTAGATTGATATAGTAAGAGTAATAAGTATAGTAATTGTCGTTCAATCGATCATATAAGCTTAATATGGCTAATAATATGAGTTAGATTGATAATAGTAAGAGGAATAAGTATAGTAATTGTCATTCTATCGATCATATGAGCATAATATGGCTAATAATATGAGTTAGATTCATAATAATGAGAGTAACAAGTATAGTAATTGACGTTCAATCGATCATATAAGCATAATATGGCTAATAATATGAGTTAGATTGATATAGCAAGAGTAATAAGTATAGTAATTGTCGTTCTATCGATCATATCTGCATAATATGGTTAATAATATGAGTAAGATTGATAATAATAAGAGTAACAAGTATAGTCATTGTCGTTCTATCGATAATATAAGCATAATATGCCTAATAGTATGAGTTAGATTGATAATAATAAGAGTAATGAGTATAGTAATTGTCGTCCTATCGATCATATCCACATAATATGGCCAATAATATGAGTTAGATTGATAATAATAAGAGTAACAAGTATAGTAATTGTCGTTCTATCGATAATATAAGCATAATATGGCTAATATTATGAGTTAGATTGATAATAATAAGAGTAACAAGTATAGTAATTGTCATTCTATCGATCATATAAGCATAATATGGCTAATAATATGAGTTAGATTGATAATAATAACAGTAATAAGAATAGTAATTGTCATTCTATCGATCATATAAGCATAATATGGCTAATAATATGAGTTAGATTGATAACAATAACAATAATAAGTATAGTAATTGTCGTTCTATCGATCATATAAGCATAATATGGCAAATAATATGTGTTAAATTGATAATAATGAGAGTAACAAGTATAGTAATTGTCGTTCAATCGATCATATAAGCATAATATGTCTAATAATATGAGTTAGATTGATAAAAGTAAGAGTAATATGTATAGTAATTGCTATTCTATCGATCATATAAGCATAATATGGCTAATAATATGAGTTAGATTGATAATAATGAGAGGAACACGTTTAGAAATTGTCGTTCAATCGATCATATAAGCATAATATGGCCAATAATATGAGTTAGATTGATAATAGTAAGAGGAATAAGTATAGTAATTGTCATTCTATCGATCATATAAGCATAATATGGCTAATAATATGAGTAGGATTGATAATAATAAGAGTAACATGTATAGTAATTGTCGTTCTATCGATAATATAAGCAAAATATGGCTAATAATATGAGTTAGATTGATAATAGTAAGAGTAATAAGTATAGGAATTGTCGTTATATCGATCATATCTGCATAATATGGTTAATAATATGAGTTAGATTGATAATAATAAGAGTAATGAGTATAGTAATTGTCGTTCTATCGATAATATAAGCAAAATATGGCTAATAATATGAGTTAGATTGATAATAGTAAGAGTAATAAGTATAGTAATTGTCGTTCAATCGATCATATAAGCATAATATGGCTAATAATATGAGTTAGATTGATAATAGTAAGAGGAATAAGTATAGTAATTGTCATTCTATCGATCATATAAGCATAATATGGCTAATAATATGAGTTAGATTGATAATAATAAGAGTAATGAGTATAGTAATTGTCGTCCAATCGATCATATCCACATAATATGGCCAATAATATGAGTTAGATTGATAATAATAAGAGTAACAAGTATAGTAATTGTCGTTCTATCGATAATATAAGCATAATATGGCTAATAGTATGAGTTAGATTGATAATAATAAGAGTAACAAGTATAGTAATTGTCATTCTATCGATCATATAAGCATAATATGGCTAATAATATGAGTTAGATTGATAATAATAACAGTAATAAGAATAGTAATTGTCATTCTATCGATCATATAAGCATAATATGGCTAATAATATGAGTTAGATTGATAACAATAACAATAATAAGTATAGTAATTATCGTTCTATCGATCATATAAGCATAATATGGATAATAATATGAGTTAGATTAATAATAATAAGAGTAATAAGTATAGTAATTGTCGTTCTATCGATCATATAAGCATAATATGGCTAATAGTATGAGTTAGATTGATAATAATGAGAGTAACAAGTATAGAAATTGTCGTTCAATCGATCATATAAGCATAATATGGCTAATAATATGAGTTAGATTGATAATAATAAGAGTAACAAGTATAGTAATTGTCGTTCTATCGATAATTTAAGCATAATATGGCTAATAATATGAGTTAGATTAATAATAATAAGAGTAACAAGTATAGTAATAGTCGTTCCATTGATAATATAAGCATAATATGGCTAATAATATGAGTGGGATTGATAATAATAAGAGTAACATGTATAGTAATTGTCGTTCTATCGATAATGTAAGCAAAATATGGCTAATAATATGAGTTAGATTGATAATAGTAAGAGTAATAAGTATAGTAATTGTCGTTCTATCGATAATATAAGCAAAATATGGCTAATAATATGAGTTAGATTGATAATAGTAAGATTAATAAGTATAGGAATTGTCGTTATATCGATCATATCTGCATAATATGGTTAATAATATGAGTTAGATTGATAATAATAAGAGTAATGAGTATAGTAATTGTCGTCCTATCGATCATATCCACATAATATGGCCAATAATATGAGTTAGATTGATAATAATAAGAGTAACAAGTATAGTAATTGTCGTTCTATCGATAATATAAGCATAATATGGCTAATAATATGAGTTAGATTGATAATAGTAAGAGGAATAAGTATAGTAATTGTCATTCTATCGATCATATGAGCATAATATGGCTAATAATATGAGTTAGATTCATAATAATGAGAGTAACAAGTATAGTAATTGACGTTCGATCGATCATATAAGCATAATATGGCTAATAATATGAGTTAGATTGATATAGCAAGAGTAATAAGTATAGTAATTGTCGTTCTATCGATCATATCTGCATAATATGGTTAATAATATGAGTAAGATTGATAATAATGAGAGTAACAAGTATAGTAATTGTCGTTCAATCGATCATATAAGCATAATATGTCTAATAATATGAGTTAGATTGATAAAAGTAAGAGTAATATGTATAGTAATTGCTATTCTATCGATCATATAAGCATAATATGGCTAATAATATGAGTTAGATTGATAATAATGAGAGGAACACGTTTAGAAATTGTCGTTCAATCGATCATATAAGCATAATATGGCTAATAATATGAGTTAGATTGATAATAGTAAGAGGAATAAGTATAGTAATTGTCATTCTATCGATCATATAAGCATAATATGGCTAATAATATGAGTAGGATTGATAATAATAAGAGTAACATGTATAGTAATTGTCGTTCTATCGATAATATAAGCAAAATATGGCTAATAATATGAGTTAGATTGATAATAGTAAGAGAAATAAGTATAGTAATTGTCGTTCTATCGATAATATAAGCAAAATATGGCTAATAATATGAGTTAGATTGATAATAGTAAGAGTAATAAGTATAGGAATTGTCGTTATATCGATCATATCTGCATAATATGGTTAATAATATGAGTTAGATTGATAATAATAAGAGTAATGAGTATAGTAATTGTCGTTCTATCGATAATATAAGCAAAATATGGCTAATAATATGAGTTAGATTGATAATAGTAAGAGTAATAAGTATAGTAATTGTCGTTCAATCGATCATATAAGCATAATATGGCTAATAATATGAGTTAGATTGATAATAGTAAGAGGAATAAGTATAGTAATTGTCATTCTATCGATCATATAAGCATAATATGGCTAATAATATGAGTTAGATTGATAACAATAACAATAATAAGTATAGTAATTGTCGTTCTAACGATCATATAAGCATAATATGGATAATAATATGAGTTAGATTAATAATAATAAGAGTAATAAGTATAGTAATTGTCGTTCTATCGATCATATAAGCATAATATGGCTAATAATATGAGTTAGATTGATAATAATGAGAGTAACAAGTATAGAAATTGTCGTTCAATCGATCATATAAGCATAATATGGCTAATAATATGAGTTAGATTGATAATAATAAGAGTAACAAGTATAGTAATTGTCGTTCTATCGATAATTTAAGCATAATATGGCTAATAATATGAGTTAGATTAATAATAATAAGAGTAACAAGTATAGTAATAGTCGTTCTATTGATAATATAAGCATAATATGGCTAATAACATGAGTGGGATTGATAATAATAAGAGTAACATGTATAGTAATTGTCGTTCTATCGATAATATAAGCAAAATATGGCTAATAATATGAGTTAGATTGATAATAGTAAGAGTAATAAGTATAGTAATTGTCGTTCTATCGATAATATAAGCAAAATATGGCTAATAATATGAGTTAGATTGATAATAGTAAGATTAATAAGTATAGGAATTGTCGTTATATCGATCATATCTGCATAATATGGTTAATAATATGAGTTAGATTGATAATAATAAGAGTAATGAGTATAGTAATTGTCGTTCTATCGATAATATAAGCAAAATATGGCTAATAATATGAGTTAGATTGATAATAGTAAGAGTAATAAGTATAGTAATTGTCGTTCAATCGATCATATAAGCATAATATGGCTAATAATATGAGTTAGATTGATAATAGTAAGAGGAATAAGTATAGTAATTGTCATTCTATCGATCATATGAGCATAATATGGCTAATAATATGAGTTAGATTCATAATAATGAGAGTAACAAGTATAGTAATTGACGTTCAATCGATCATATAAGCATAATATGGCTAATAATATGAGTTAGATTGATAAAAGTAAGAGCAATATGTATAGTAATTACTATTCTATCGATAATATAAGCAAAATATGGCTAATAATATGAGTTAGATTGATAATAGTAAGATTAATAAGTATAGGAATTGTCGTTATATCGATCATATCTGCATAATATGGTTAATAATATGAGTTAGATTGATAATAATAAGAGTAATGAGTATAGTAATTGTCGTTCTATCGATAATATAAGCAAAATATGGCTAATAATATGAGTTAGATTGATAATAGTAAGAGTAATAAGTATAGTAATTGTCGTTCAATCGATCATATAAGCATAATATGGCTAATAATATGAGTTAGATTGATAATAGTAAGAGGAATAAGTATAGTAATTGTCATTCTATCGATCATATGAGCATAATATGGCTAATAATATGAGTTAGATTCATAATAATGAGAGTAACAAGTATAGTAATTGACGTTCAATCGATCATATAAGCATAATATGGCTAATAATATGAGTTAGATTGATAAAAGTAAGAGCAATATGTATAGTAATTACTATTCTATCGATAATATAAGCAAAATATGGCAAATAATATGAGTTAGATTGATAATAGTAAGAGTAATAAGTATAGTAATTGTCGTTATACCGATCATATCTGCATAATATGGTTAATAATATGAGTTAGATTGATAATAATAAGAGTAATGAGTATAGTAATTGTCGTTCTATCGATAATATAAGCAAAATATGGCTAATAATATGAGTTAGATTGATAATAGTAAGAGTAATAAGTATAGTAATTGTCGTTCAATCGATCATATAAGCATAATATGGCTAATAATATGAGTTAGATTGATAATAGTAAGAGGAATAAGTATAGTAATTGTCATTCTATCGATCATATAAGCATAATATGGCTAATAATATGAGTTAGATTGATAATAATAAGAGTAATGAGTATAGTAATTGTCGTCCTATCGATCATATCCACATAATATGGCCAATAATATGAGTTAGATTGATAATAATAAGAGTAACAAGTATAGTAATTGTCGTTCTATCGATAATATAAGCATAATATGGCTAATATTATGAGTTAGATTGATAATAATAAGAGTAACAAGTATAGTAATTGTCATTCTATCGATCATATAAGCATAATATGGCTAATAATATGTGTTAGATTGATAATAATGAGAGTAACAAGTATAGTAATTGTCGTTCAATCGATCATATAAGCATAATATGTCTAATAATATGAGTTAGATTGATAAAAGTAAGAGTAATATGTATAGTAATTGCTATTCTATCGATCATATAAGCATAATATGGCTAATAATATGAGTTAGATTGATAATAATGAGAGGAACACGTTTAGAAATTGTCATTCAATCGATCATATAAGCATAATATGGCTAATAATATGAGTTAGATTGATAATAATAAGAGTTATAAGTATAGTAATTGTCGTTCTATCGATCACATAAGCATAATATGGCTAATAATATGAGTTGGATTAATAATAATAAGAGTAACAAGTATAGTAATAGTCGTTCTATCGATAATATAAGCATAATATGGCTAATAATATGAGTGGGATTGATAATAATAAGAGTAACATGTATAGTAATTGTCGTTCTATCGATAATATAAGCAAAATATGGCTAATAATATGAGTTAGATTGATAATAGTAAGAGTAATAAGTATAGTAATTGTCGTTCTATCGATAATATAAGCAAAATATGGCTAATAATATGAGTTAGATTGATAATAGTAAGATTAATAAGTATAGGAATTGTCGTTAATCGATCATATCTGCATAATATGGTTAATAATATGAGTTAGATTGATAATAATAAGAGTAATGAGTATAGTAATTGTCGTTCTATCGATAATATAAGCAAAATATGGCTAATAATATGAGTTAGATTGATAATAGTAAGAGTAATATGTATTGTAATTGTCGTTCAATCGATCATATAAGCATAATATGGCTAATAATATGAGTTAGATTGATAATAGTAAGAGGAATAAGTATAGTAATTGTCGTTCTATCGATCATATAAGCATAATATGGCTAATAATATGAGTTAGATTAATAACAATGAGAGTAACACGTATAGTAATTGTCGCTCAATCGATCATATAAGCATAATATGGCTAATAATATGAGTTAGATTGATAAAAGTAAGAGTAATATGTATAGTAATTGTCATTCTATCGATCATATAAGCATAATATGGCCAATAATATGAGTTAGATTGATAATAATGAGAGTAACAGGTTTAGAAATTGTCGTTCAATCGATCATATATACATAATATGGCTAATAATATGAGTTAGATTGATAATAATAAGAGTAACAAGTATAGTAATTGTCGTTCTATCGATAATATAAGCATAATATGGCTAATAATATGAGTTAGATTGGTAATAATAAGAGTAATAAGTACAGTAATCCTCGTTCAATCGATCATATAAGCATAATATGGCCAATAATATGAGTTCGATTGATAATAATAACAGTAATAAGTATAGTAATTGTCGTTCAATCGATCATATCAGCATTATATGGTTAATAATATGAGTTAGATTGATAATAATAAGAGTAATGAGTATAGTAATTGTCGTCCTATCGATCATATCCACATAATATGGCCAATAATATGAGTTAGATTGATAATAATAAGAGTAATAAGTATAGTAATTGTCGTTCTATCGATCAAATAAGCATAATATGGCTAATAATATGAGTTAGATTGATAATAATGAGAGTAACAAGTATAGTAATTTTCGTTCTATCGATCATATAAGCATAATATGGCTAATAATATGAGTTAGATTGATAATAATAAGAGTAATAAGTATAGTAATTGTCGTTCTATCGATCTTATAAGCATAATATGGCTAATAATATGAGTTAGATTGATATTAATAAGAGTTATAAGTATAGTAATTGTCGTTCTATCGATAATATAAGCATAATATGGCTAATAATATGAGTTAGATTGATAATAATAACAGTAATAAGTATAGTAATTGTCGTTCAATCGATCATATAAGCATAATATGGCCAATAATATGAGTTAGATTGATAATAATTCGAGTAACAGGTTTAGAAATTGTCGTTCAATCGATCATATATACATAATATGGCTAATAATATGAGTTAGATTGATAATAATAAGAGTAACAAGTATAGTAATTGTCGTTCTATCGATAATATAAGCATAATATGGCTAATAATATGAGTTAGATTGATAAAAGTAAGAGTAATATGTATAGTAATTGCTATTCTATCGATCATATAAGCATAATATGGCTAATAATATGAGTTAGATTGATAATAATGAGAGGAACACGTTTAGAAATTGTCGTTCAATCGATCATATAAGCATATTATGGCTAATAATATGAGTTAGATTGATAATAATAAGAGTTATAAGTATAGTAATTGTCGTTCTATCGATCACATAAGCATAATATGGCTAATAATATGAGTTAGATTGATAATAATGAGAGTAACAGGTTTAGAAATTGTCGTTCAATCGATCATATATACATAATATGGCTAATAATATGAGTTAGATTGCTAATAATAAGAGTAATAAGTATAGTAATTGTCGTTCTATCGATCATATAAGCATAATATGGCTAATAATATGAGTTAGATTGATAAAAGTAAGAGTAATATGTATAGTAATTGTCATTCTATCGATCATATAAGCATAATATGGCTAATAATATGAGTTAGATTGATAATAATAAGAGTAATAAGTATAGTAATTGTCGTTCTATCGATCATATAAGCATAATATGGCTAATAATATGAGTTAGATTAATAATAATAAGAGTAACAAGTATAGTAATAGTCGTTCTATTGATAATATAAGCATAATATGGCTAATAATATGAGTGGGATTGATAATAATAAGAGTAACATGTATAGTAATTGTCGTTCTATCGATAATATAAGCAAAATATGGCTAATAATATGAGTTAGATTGATAATAGTAAGAGTAATAAGTATAGTAATTGTCGTTCTATCGATAATATAAGCAAAATATGGCTAATAATATGAGTTAGATTGATAATAGTAAGATTAATAAGTATAGGAATTGTCGTTATATCGATCATATCTGCATAATATGGTTAATAATATGAGTTAGATTGATAATAATAAGAGTAATGAGTATAGTAATTGTCGTTCTATCGATAATATAAGCAAAATATGGCTAATAATATGAGTTAGATTGATAATAGTAAGAGTAATAAGTATAGTAATTGTCGTTCAATCGATCATATAAACATAATATGGCTAATAATATGAGTTAGATTGATAATAGTAAGAGGAATAAGTATAGTAATTGTCATTCTATCGATCATATGAGCATAATATGGCTAATAATATGAGTTAGATTGATAATAATAAGAGTAACAAGTATAGTAATTGTCATTCTATCGATCATATAAGCATAATATGGCTAATAATATGAGTTAGATTGATAATAATAACAGTAATAAGAATAGTAATTGTCATTCTATCGATCATATAAGCATAATATGGCTAATAATATGAGTTAGATTGGTAACAATAACAATAATACGTATAGTAATTGTCGTTCAACCGATCATATAAGCATAATATGGCTAATAATATGAGTTAGATTGATATTAATAAGAGTTATAAGTATAGTAATTGTCGTTCTATCGATCACATAAGCATAATATGGCTAATAATATGAGTTAGATTAATAATAATAAGAGTAACAAGTATAGTAATAGTCGTTCTATTGATAATATAAGCATAATATGGCTAATAATATGAGTGGGATTGATAATAATAAGAGTAACATGTATAGTAATTGTCGTTCTATCGATAATATAAGCAAAATATGGCTAATAATATGAGTTAGATTGATAATAATAAGAGTAGCAGGTATAGTAATTGTCGTTCTATTGATAATATAAGCATAATATGGATAATAATATGAGTTAGATTCATAATAATGAGAGTAACAAGTATAGTAATTGACGTTCAATCGATCATATAAGCATAATATGGCTAATAATATGAGGTAGATTGATAATAGTAAGAGTAATAAGTACAGTAATCGTCGTTCAATCGATCATATAAGCATAATATGGCTAATAATATGAGTTAAATTGATAATAGCAAGAGTAATAAGTATAGTAATTGTCGTTCTATCGATCATATCTGCATAATATGGTTAATAATATGAGTTAGATTGATAATAATAAGAGTAACAAGTATAGTAATTCTCGTTCCATGGATAATATAAGCATAATATGGCTAATAATATGTGTTAGATTGATAATAATAAGAGTAATAAGTATAGTAATTGTCGTTCCATCGATCATATAAGCATAATATGGCTAATAATATGAGTTAGATTGATAATAATAAGAGTAATAAGTATAGTAATTGTCGTTCTATCGATAATATAAGCATAATATGGCTAATAATATGAGTTAGATTGATAATAATAACAGTAATAAGTATAGTAATTGTCGTTCAATCGATCATATAAGCATAATATGGCTAATAATATGAGTTAGATTGATAATAATAAGAGTAATAAGTATAGTAATTGTCGTTCTATCGATCATATAAGCATAATATGGCTAATAATATGAGTTAGATTGATAACAATGAGAGTAACACGTATAGTAATTGTCGTTCAATCGATCATATAAGCATAATATGGCTAATAATATGAGTTAGATTGATAAAAGTAAGAGTAATATGTATAGTAATTGTCATTCTATCGATCATATAAGCATAATATGGCCAATAATATGAGTTAGATTGATAATAATAAGAGTAACAAGTATAGTAATTGTCGTTCTATCGATAATATAAGCATAATATGGCTAATAATATGAGTTAGATTGATAAAAGTAAGAGTAATATGTATAGTAATTGCTATTCTATCGATCATATAAGCATAATATGGCTAATAATATGAGGTAGATTGATAATAGTAAGAGTAATAAGTACAGTAATCGTCGTTCAATCGATCATATAAGCATAATATGGCTAATAATATGAGTTAAATTGATAATAGCAAGAGTAATAAGTATAGTAATTGCCGTTCTATCGATCATATCTGCATAATATGGTTAATAATATGAGTTAGATTGATAATAATAAGAGTAATGAGTATAGTAATTGTCGTTCTATCGATAATATAAGCAAAATATGGCTAATAATATGAGTTAGATTGATAATAGTAAGAGTAATAAGTATAGTAATTGTCGTTCAATCGATCATATAAGCATAATATGGCTAATAATATGAGTTAGATTAATAATAGTAAGAGGAATAAGTATAGTAATTGTCATTCTATCGATCATATGAGCATAATATGGCTAATAATATGAGTTAGATTGATAATAATAAGAGTAATGAGTATAGTAATTGTCGTTCAATCGATCATATAAGCATAATATGGCTAATGATATGAGTTAGATTGATAAAAGTAAGAGTAATATGTATAGTAATTGTCATTCTATCGATCATATAAGCATAATATGGCTAATAATATGAGTTAGATTGATAATAATGAGAGTAACAGGTTTAGAAATTGTCGTTCAATCGATCATATATACATAATATGGCTAATAATATGAGTTAGATTGATAATAATAAGAGTAATAAGTATAGTAATTGTCGTTCTATCGATCATATAAGCATAATATGGCTAATAATATGAGTTAGATTAATAACAATGAGAGTAACACGTATAGTAATTGTCGCTCAATCGATCATATAAGCATAATATGGCTAATAATATGAGTTAGATTGATAAAAGTAAGAGTAATATGTATAGTAATTGTCATTCTATCGATCATATAAGCATAATATGGCCAATAATATGAGTTAGATTGATAATAATGAGAGTTACAGGTTTAGAAATTGTCGTTCAATCGATCATATATACATAATATGGCTAATAATATGAGTTAGATTGATAATAATAAGAGTAACAAGTATAGTAATTGTCGTTCTATCGATAATATAAGCATAATATGGCTAATAATATGAGTTAGATTGGTAATAATAAGAGTAATAAGTACAGTAATCCTCGTTCAATCGATCATATAAGCATAATATGGCCAATAATATGAGTTCGATTGATAATAATAACAGTAATAAGTATAGTAATTGTCGTTCAATCGATCATATCAGCATTATATGGTTAATAATATGAGTTAGATTGATAATAATAAGAGTAATGAGTATAGTAATTGTCGTCCTATCGATCATATCCACATAATATGGCCAATAATATGAGTTAGATTGATAATAATAAGAGTAATAAGTATAGTAATTGTCGTTCTATCGATCAAATAAGCATAATATGGCTAATAATATGAGTTAGATTGATAATAATGAGAGTAACAAGTATAGTAATTTTCGTTCTATCGATAATATAAGCATAATATGGCTAATAATATGAGTTAGATTGATAATAATAAGAGTAATAAGTATAGTAATTGTCGTTCTATCGATCTTATAAGCATAATATGGCTAATAATATGAGTTAGATTAATAATAATAAGAGTAACAAGTATAGTAATTCACGTTCTATTGATAATACAAGCATAATATGGCTAATAATATGTGTTAGATTGATGATAATAAGAGTAATAAGTATAGTAATTGTCGTTCCATCGATCATATAAGCATAATATGGCTAATAATATGAGTTAGATTGATAATAATAAGAGTAATAAGTATAGTAATTGTCGTTCTATCGATCTTATAACCATAATATGGCTAATAATATGAGTTAGATTAATAATAATAAGAGTAACAAGTATAGTAATTCTCGTTCTATTGATAATATAAGCATAATATGGCTAATAATATGTGTTAGATTGATAATAATAAGAGTAATAAGTATAGTAATTGTCGTTCCATCGATCATATAAGCATAATATGGCTAATAATATGAGTTAGATTGATAATAATAAGAGTAATAAGTATAGTAATTGTCGTTCTATCGATCTTATAAGCATAATATGGCTAATAATATGAGTTAGATTAATAATAATAAGAGTAACAAGTATAGTAATTGTCGTTCTATTGATAATATAAGCATAATATGGCTAATAATATGTGTTAGATTGATAATAATAAGAGTAATAAGTATAGTAATTGTCGTTCCATCGATCATATAAGCATAATATGGCTAATAATATGAGTTAGATTGATAATAATAAGAGTAACAAGTATAGTAATTGTCGTTCAGTCGATAATTTAAGCATAATATGGCTAATAATATGAGTTAGATTGGTAATAATAAGAGTAATAAGTACAGTAATCCTCGTTCAATCGATCATATAAGCATAATATGGCTAATAATATGAGTTAGGTTGATAATAGCAAGAGTAATAAGTATAGTAATTGTCGTTATATCGATCATATCTGCATAATATGGTTAATAATATGAGTAAGATTGATAATAATAAGAGTAACAAGTATAGTCATTGTCGTTCTATCGATAATATAAGCATAATATGCCTAATAGTATGAGTTAGATTGGTAATAATAAGAGTAATAAGTACAGTAATCTTCGTTCAATCGATCATATAAGCATAATATGGCTAATAATGTGAGTTAGATTGATAATAGTAAGAGGAATAAGTATAGTAATTGTCATTCTATCGATCATATAAGCATAATCCGGCTAATAATATGAGTTAGATAGATAATAATAACAGTAATAAGTATAGTAATTGTCGTTCAATCGATCATATAAGCATAATATGGCTAATAATATGAGTTAGATTGATTATAATAAGAGTAATAAGTATAGTAATTGTCGTTCTATCGATCATATAAGCTTAATATTTCTAATAATATGAGTTAGATTGATAATAACAACAATAATAAGTATAGTAATTGTCGTTCTATCGATCATATAAGCATAATATGGCTAATAATATGAGTTAGATTCATAATAATGAGAGTAACAAGTATAGTAATTGTCGTTCTATCGATAATGTAAGCAAAATATGGCTAATAATATGAGTTAGATTGATAATAGTAAGAGTAATAAGTATAGTAATTGTCGTTCTATCGATAATATAAGCAAAATATGGCTAATAATATAAGTTAGATTGATAATAGTAAGATTAATAAGTATAGGAATTGTCGTTATATCGATCATATCTGCATAATATGGTTAATAATATGAGTTAGATTGATAATAGTAAGAGGAATAAGTATAGTAATTGTCATTCTATCGATCATATGAGCATAATATGGCTAATAATATGAGTTAGATTGATAATAATAAGAGTAATGAGTATAGTAATTGTCGTTCAATCGATCATATAAGCATAATATGGCTAATGATATGAGTTAGATTGATAAAAGTAAGAGTAATATGTATAGTAATTGTCATTCTATCGATCATATAAGCATAATATGGCTAATAATATGAGTTAGATTGATAATAATGAGAGTAACAGGTGTAGAAATTGTCGTTCAATCGATCATATATACATAATATGGCTAATAATATGAGTTAGATTGATAATAATAAGAGTAATAAGTATAGTAATTGTCGTTCTATCGATCATATAAGCATAATATGGCTAATAATATGAGTTAGATTAATAACAATGAGAGTAACACGTATAGTAATTGTCGCTCAATCGATCATATAAGCATAATATGGCTAATAATATGAGTTAGATTGATAAAAGTAAGAGTAATATGTATAGTAATTGTCATTCTATCGATCATATAAGCATAATATGGCTAATAATATGAGTTAGATTGATAATAATAAGAGTAATAAGTATAGTAATTGTCGTTCTATCGATCATATAAGCATAATATGGCTAATAATATGAGTTAGATTAATAATAATAAGAGTAACAAGTATAGTAATAGTCGTTCTATTGATAATATAAGCATAATATGGCTAATAATATGAGTGGGATTGATAATAATAAGAGTAACATGTATAGTAATTGTCGTTCTATCGATAATATAAGCAAAATATGGCTAATAATATGAGTTAGATTGATAATAGTAAGAGTAATAAGTATAGTAATTGTCGTTCTATCGATAATATAAGCAAAATATGGCTAATAATATGAGTTAGATTGATAATAGTAAGATTAATAAGTATAGGAATTGTCGTTATATCGATTATATCTGCATAATATGGTTAATAATATGAGTTAGATTGATAATAATAAGAGTAATGAGTATAGTAATTGTCGTTCTATCGATAATATAAGCAAAATATGGCTAATAATATGAGTTAGATTGATAATAGTAAGAGTAATAAGTATAGTAATTGTCGTTCAATCGATCATATAAACATAATATGGCTAATAATATGAGTTAGATTGATAATAGTAAGAGGAATAAGTATAGTAATTGTCATTCTATCGATCATATGAGCATAATATGGCTAATAATATGAGTTAGATTGATAATAATAAGCGTAACAAGTATAGTAATTGTCATTCTATCGATCATATAAGCATAATATGGCTAATAATATGAGTTAGATTGATAATAATAACAGTAATAAGAATAGTAATTGTCATTCTATCGATCATATAAGCATAATATGGCTAATAATATGAGTTAGATTGGTAACAATAACAATAATACGTATAGTAATTGTCGTTCAATCGATCATATAAGCATAATATGGCTAATAATATGAGTTAGATTGATATTAATAAGAGTTATAAGTATAGTAATTGTCGTTCTATCGATCACATAAGCATAATATGGCTAATAATATGAGTTAGATTAATAATAATAAGAGTAACAAGTATAGTAATAGTCGTTCTATTGATAATATAAGCATAATATGGCTAATAATATGAGTGGGATTGATAATAATAAGAGTAACATGTATAGTAATTGTCGTTCTATCGATAATATAAGCAAAATATGGCTAATAATATGAGTTAGATTGATAATAATAAGAGTAGCAAGT
This sequence comes from Megachile rotundata, assembly GCF_050947335.1. Classification (NCBI taxonomy): domain Eukaryota; kingdom Metazoa; phylum Arthropoda; class Insecta; order Hymenoptera; family Megachilidae; genus Megachile; species Megachile rotundata. The sequence goes on from NW_027473923.1 coordinate 73,915, forward strand.
ATAGTAATTGTCGTTCTATTGATAATATAAGCATAATATGGATAATAATATGAGTTAGATTCATAATAATGAGAGTAACAAGTATAGTAATTGACGTTCAATCGATCATATAAGCATAATATGGCTAATAATATGAGGTAGATTGATAATAGTAAGAGTAATAAGTACAGTAATCGTCGTTCAATCGATCATATAAGCATAATATGGCTAATAATATGAGTTAAATTGATAATAGCAAGAGTAATAAGTATAGTAATTGTCGTTCTATCGATCATATCTGCATAATATGGTTAATAATATGAGTTAGATTGATAATAATAAGAGTAACAAGTATAGTAATTCTCGTTCTATGGATAATATAAGCATAATATGGCTAATAATATGTGTTAGATTGATAATAATAAGAGTAATAAGTATAGTAATTGTCGTTCCATCGATCATATAAGCATAATATGGCTAATAATATGAGTTAGATTGATAATAATAAGAGTAATAAGTATAGTAATTGTCGTTCTATCGATAATATAAGCATAATATGGCTAATAATATGAGTTAGATTGATAATAATAACAGTAATAAGTATAGTAATTGTCGTTCAATCGATCATATAAGCATAATATTGCTAATAATATGAGTTAGATTGATAATAATAAGAGTAATAAGTATAGTAATTGTCGTTCTATCGATCATATAAGCATAATATGGCTAATAATATGAGTTAGATTGATAACAATGAGAGTAACACGTATAGTAATTGTCGTTCAATCGATCATATAAGCATAATATGGCTAATAATATGAGTTAGATTGATAAAAGTAAGAGTAATATGTATAGTAATTGTCATTCTATCGATCATATAAGCATAATATGGCCAATAATATGAGTTAGATTGATAATAATAAGAGTAACAAGTATAGTAATTGTCGTTCTATCGATAATATAAGCATAATATGGCTAATAATATGAGTTAGATTGATAAAAGTAAGAGTAATATGTATAGTAATTGCTATTCTATCGATCATATAAGCATAATATGGCTAATAATATGAGTTAGATTGATAATAATGAGAGGAACACGTTTAGAAATTGTCGTTCAATCGATCATATAAGCATAATATGGCTAATAATATGAGTTAGATTGATAATAATAAGAGTTATAAGTATAGTAATTGTCGTTCTAGCGATCACATAAGCATAATATGGCTAATAGTATGAGTTAGATTGATAATAATAAGAGTAGCAAGTATAGTAATTGTCGTTCTATTGATAATATAAGCATAATATGGATAATAATATGAGTTAGATTCATAATAATGAGAGTAACTAGTATAGTAATTGACGTTCAATCGATCATATAAGCATAATATGGCTAATAATATGAGGTAGATTGATAATAGTAAGAGTAATAAGTACAGTAATCGTCGTTCAATCGATCATATAAGCATAATATGGCTAATAATATGAGTTAAATTGATAATAGCAAGAGTAATAAGTATAGTAATTGCCGTTCTATCGATCATATCTGCATAATATGGTTAATAATATGAGTTAGATTGATAATAATAAGAGTAATGAGTATAGTAATTGTCGTTCTATCGATAATATAAGCAAAATATGGCTAATAATATGAGTTAGATTGATAATCGTAAGAGTAATAAGTATAGTAATTGTCGTTCAATCGATCATATAAGCATAATATGGCTAATAATATGAGTTAGATTGATAATAGTAAGAGGAATAAGTATAGTAATTGTCATTCTATCGATCATATGAGCATAATATGGCTAATAATATGAGTTAGATTGATAATAATAAGAGTAATGAGTATAGTAATTGTCGTTCAATCGATCATATAAGCATAATATGGCTAATGATATGAGTTAGATTGATAAAAGTAAGAGTAATATGTATAGTAATTGTCATTCTATCGATCATATAAGCATAATATGGCTAATAATATGAGTTAGATTGATAATAATGAGAGTAACAGGTTTAGAAATTGTCGTTCAATCGATCATATATACATAATATGGCTAATAATATGAGTTAGATTGATAATAATAAGAGCAATAAGTATAGTAATTGTCGTTCTATCGATCATATAAGCATAATATGGCTAATAATATGAGTTAGATTAATAACAATGAGAGTAACACGTATAGTAATTGTCGCTCAATCGATCATATAAGCATAATATGGCTAATAATATGAGTTAGATTGATAAAAGTAAGAGTAATATGTATAGTAATTGTCATTCTATCGATCATATAAGCATAATATGGCCAATAATATGAGTTAGATTGATAATAATGAGAGTTACAGGTTTAGAAATTGTCGTTCAATCGATCATATATACATAATATGGCTAATAATATGAGTTAGATTGATAATAATAAGAGTAACAAGTATAGTAATTGTCGTTCTATCGATAATATAAGCATAATATGGCTAATAATATGAGTTAGATTGGTAATAATAAGAGTAATAAGTACAGTAATCCTCGTTCAATCGATCATATAAGCATAATATGGCCAATAATATGAGTTCGATTGATAATAATAACAGTAATAAGTATAGTAATTGTCGTTCAATCGATCATATCAGCATTATATGGTTAATAATATGAGTTAGATTGATAATAATAAGAGTAATGAGTATCGTAATTGTCGTCCTATCGATCATATCCACATAATATGGCCAATAATATGAGTTAGATTGATAATAATAAGAGTAATAAGTATAGTAATTGTCGTTCTATCGATCAAATAAGCATAATATGGCTAATAATATGAGTTAGATTGATAATAATGAGAGTAACAAGTATAGTAATTTTCGTTCTATCGATAATATAAGCATAATATGGCTAATAATATGAGTTGGATTGATAATAATAAGAGTAATAAGTATAGTAATTGTCGTTCTATCGATCTTATAAGCATAATATGGCTAATAATATGAGTTAGATTAATAATAATAAGAGTAACAAGTATAGTAATTCACGTTCTATTGATAATACAAGCATAATATGGCTAATAATATGTGTTAGATTGATGATAATAAGAGTAATAAGTATAGTAATTGTCGTTCCATCGATCATATAAGCATAATATGGCTAATAATATGAGTTAGATTGATAATAATAAGAGTAATAAGTATAGTAATTGTCGTTCTATCGATCTTATAAGCATAATATGGCTAATAATATGAGTTAGATTAATAATAATAAGAGTAACAAGTATAGTAATTCTCGTTCTATTGATAATATAAGCATAATATGGCTAATAATATGTGTTAGATTGATAATAATAAGAGTAATAAGTATAGTAATTGTCGTTCCATCGATCATATAAGCATAATATGGCTAATAATATGAGTTAGATTGATAATAATAAGAGTAATAAGTATAGTAATTGTCGTTCTATCGATCTTATAAGCATAATATGGCTAATAATATGAGTTAGATTAATAATAATAAGAGTAACAAGTATAGTAATTGTCGTTCTATTGATAATATAAGCATAATATGGCTAATAATATGTGTTAGATTGATAATAATAAGAGTAATAAGTATAGTAATTGTCGTTCCATCGATCATATAAGCATAATATGGCTAATAATATGAGTTAGATTGATAATAATAAGAGTAACAAGTATAGTAATTGTCGTTCAGTCGATAATTTAAGCATAATATGGCTAATAATATGAGTTAGATTGGTAATAATAAGAGTAATAAGTACAGTAATCCTCGTTCAATCGATCATATAAGCATAATATGGCTAATAATATGAGTTAGGTTGATAATAGCAAGAGTAATAAGTATAGTAATTGTCGTTATATCGATCATATCTGCATAATATGGTTAATAATATGAGTAAGATTGATAATAATAAGAGTAACAAGTATAGTCATTGTCGTTCTATCGATAATATAAGCATAATATGCCTAATAGTATGAGTTAGATTGGTAATAATAAGAGTAATAAGTACAGTAATCTTCGTTCAATCGATCATATAAGCATAATATGGCTAATAATGTGAGTTAGATTGATAATAGTAAGAGGAATTGGTATAGTAATTGTCATTCTATCGATCATATAAGCATAATCCGGCTAATAATATGAGTTAGATAGATAATAATAACAGTAATAAGTATAGTAATTGTCGTTCAATCGATCATATAAGCATAATATGGCTAATAATATGAGTTAGATTGATTATAATAAGAGTAATAAGTATAGTAATTGTCGTTCTATCGATCATATAAGCTTAATATTTCTAATAATATGTGTTAGATTGATAATAACAACAATAATAAGTATAGTAATTGTCGTTCTATCGATCATATAAGCATAATATGGCTAATAATATGAGTTAGATTCATAATAATGAGAGTAACAAGTATAGTAATTGAGGTTCAATCGATCATATAAGCATAATATGGCTAATAATATGAGTTAGATTGATAAAAGTAAGATTAATATGTATAGTGATTCCTATTCTATCGATCATATAAGCATAATATGGCTAATAATATGAGTTAGATTGATAATAATAAGAGTAATAAGTATAGTAATTGTCGTTCTATCGATCATATAAGCATAATATGGCTAATAATATGAGTTAGATTAATAATAATAAGAGTAACAAGTATAGTAATAGTCGTTCTATTGATAATATAAGCATAATATGGCTAATAATATGAGTGGGATTGATAATAATAAGAGTAACATGTATAGTAATTGTCGTTCTATCGATAATGTAAGCAAAATATGGCTAATAATATGAGTTAGATTGATAATAGTAAGAGTAATAAGTATAGTAATTGTCGTTCTATCGATAATATAAGCAAAATATGGCTAATAATATAAGTTAGATTGATAATAGTAAGATTAATAAGTATAGGAATTGTCGTTATATCGATCATATCTGCATAATATGGTTAATAATATGAGTTAGATTGATAATAATAAGAGTAATGAGTATAGTAATTGTCGTTCTATCGATAATATAAGCAAAATATGGCTAATAATATGAGTTAGATTGATAATAGTAAGAGTAATAAGTATAGTAATTGTCGTTCAATCGATCATATAAACATAATATGGCTAATAATATGAGTTAGATTGATAATAGTAAGAGGAATAAGTATAGTAATTGTCATTCTATCGATCATATGAGCATAATATGGCTAATAATATGAGTTAGATTGATAATAATAAGAGTAACAAGTATAGTAATTGTCATTCTATCGATCATATAAGCATAATATGGCTAATAATATGAGTTAGATTGATAATAATAACAGTAATAAGAATAGTAATTGTCATTCTATCGATCATATAAGCATAATATGGCTAATAATATGAGTTAGATTGGTAACAATAACAATAATAAGTATAGTAATTGTCGTTCAATCGATCATATAAGCATAATATGGCTAATAATATGAGTTAGATTGATATTAATAAGAGTTATAAGTATAGTAATTGTCGTTCTATCGATCACATAAGCATAATATGGCTAATAATATGAGTTTGATTAATAATAATAAGAGTAACAAGTATAGTAATAGTCGTTCTATTGATAATATAAGCATAATATGGCTAATAATATGAGTGGGATTGATAATAATAAGAGTAACATGTATAGTAATTGTCGTTCTATCGATAATATAAGCAAAATATGGCTAATAATATGAGTTAGATTGATAATAATAAGAGTAGCAAGTATAGTAATTGTCGTTCTATTGATAATATAAGCATAATATGGATAATAATATGAGTTAGATTCATAATAATGAGAGTAACAAGTATAGTAATTGACGTTCAATCGATCATATAAGCATAATATGGCTAATAATATGAGGTAGATTGATAATAGTAAGAGTCATAAGTACAGTAATCGTCGTTCAATCGATCATATAAGCATAATATGGCTAATAATATGAGTTAAATTGATAATAGCAAGAGTAATAAGTATAGTAATTGTCGTTCTATCGATCATATCTGCATAATATGGTTAATAATATGAGTTAGATTGATAATAATAAGAGTAACAAGTATAGTAATTCTCGTTCTATGGATAATATAAGCATAATATGGCTAATAATATGTGTTAGATTGATAATAATAAGAGTAATAAGTATAGTAATTGTCGTTCCATCGATCATATAAGCATAATATGGCTAATAATATGAGTTAGATTGATAATAATAAGAGTAATAAGTATAGTAATTGTCGTTCTATCGATAATATAAGCATAATATGGCTAATAATATGAGTTAGATTGATAATAATAACAGTAATAAGTATAGTAATTGTCGTTCAATCGATCATATAAGCATAATATGGCTAATAATATGAGTTAGATTGATAATAATAAGAGTAATAAGTATAGTAATTGTCGTTCTATCGATAATATAAGCATAATATGGCTAATAATATGAGTTAGATTGATAATAATAACAGTAATAAGTATAGTAATTGTCGTTCAATCGATCATATAAGCATAATATGGCTAATAATATGAGTTAGATTGATAATAATAAGAGTAATAAGTATAGTAATTGTCGTTCTATCGATCATATAAGCATAATATGGCTAATAATATGAGTTAGATTGATAACAATGAGAGTAACACGTATAGTAATTGTCGTTCAATCGATCATATAAGCATAATATGGCTAATAATATGAGTTAGATTGATAAAAGTAAGAGTAATATGTATAGTAATTGTCATTCTATCGATCATATAAGCATAATATGGCCAATAATATGAGTTAGATTGATAATAATTCGAGTAACAGGTTTAGAAATTGTCGTTCAATCGATCATATATACATAATATGGCTAATAATATGAGTTAGATTGATAATAATAAGAGTAACAAGTATAGTAATTCTCGTTCTATGGATAATATAAGCATAATATGGCTAATAATATGTGTTAGATTGATAATAATAAGAGTAATAAGTATAGTAATTGTCGTTCCATCGATCATATAAGCATAATATGGCTAATAATATGAGTTAGATTGATAATAATAAGAGTAATAAGTATAGTAATTGTCGTTCTATCGATAATATAAGCATAATATGGCTAATAATATGAGTTAGATTGATAATAATAACAGTAATAAGTATAGTAATTGTCGTTCAATCGATCATATAAGCATAATATGGCTAATAATATGAGTTAGATTGATAATAATAAGAGTAATAAGTATAGTAATTGTCGTTCTATCGATCATATAAGCATAATATGGCTAATAATATGAGTTAGATTGATAACAATGAGAGTAACACGTATAGTAATTGTCGTTCAATCGATCATATAAGCATAATATGGCTAATAATATGAGTTAGATTGATAAAAGTAAGAGTAATATGTATAGTAATTGTCATTCTATCGATCATATAAGCATAATATGGCCAATAATATGAGTTAGATTGATAATAATTCGAGTAACAGGTTTAGAAATTGTCGTTCAATCGATCATATATACATAATATGGCTAATAATATGAGTTAGATTGATAATAATAAGAGTAACAAGTATAGTAATTGTCGTTCTATCGATAATATAAGCATAATATGGCTAATAATATGAGTTAGATTGATAAAAGTAAGAGTAATATGTATAGTAATTGCTATTCTATCGATCATATAAGCATAATATGGCTAATAATATGAGTTAGATTGATAATAATGAGAGGAACACGTTTAGAAATTGTCGTTCAATCGATCATATAAGCATAATATGGCTAATAATATGAGTTAGATTGATAATAATAAGAGTTATAAGTATAGTAATTGTCGTTCAATCGATCATATAAGCATAATATGGCTAATAATATGAGTTAGATTGATTATAATAAGAGTAATAAGTATAGTAACTGTCGTTCTATCGATCATATAAGCTTAATATTTCTAATAATATGAGTTAGATTGATAATAACAACAATAATAAGTATAGTAATTGTCGTTCTATCGATCATATAAGCATAATATGGCTAATAATATGAGTTAGATTCATAATAATGAGAGTAACAAGTATAGTAATTGAGGTTCAATCGATCATATAAGCATAATATGGCTAATAATATGAGTTAGATTGATAAAAGTAAGATTAATATGTATAGTGATTCCTATTCTATCGATCATATAAGCATAATATGGCTAATAATATGAGTTAGATTGATAATAATGAGAGTAACAGGTTTAGAAATTGTCGTTCAATCGATCTTATAAGCATAATATGGCTAATAATATGAGTTAGATTGATAATAATAAGAGTAATAAGTTTAGTAATTGTCGTTCTATCGATCATATAAGCATAATATGGCTAATAATATGAGTTAGATTAATAATAATAAGAGTAACAAGTATAGTAATAGTCGTTCTATTGATAATATAAGCATAATATGGCTAATAATATGAGTGGGATTGATAATAATAAGAGTAACATGTATAGTAATTGTCGTTCTATCGATAATGTAAGCAAAATATGGCTAATAATATGAGTTAGATTGATAATAGTAAGAGTAATAAGTATAGTAATTGTCGTTCTATCGATAATATAAGCAAAATATGGCTAATAATATGAGTTAGATTGATAATAGTAAGATTAATAAGTATAGGAATTGTCGTTATATCGATCATATCTGCATAATATGGTTAATAATATGAGTTAGATTGATAATAATAAGAGTAATGAGTATAGTAATTGTCGTTCTATCGATAATATAAGCAAAATATGGCTAATAATATGAGTTAGATTGATAATAGTAAGAGTAATAAGTATAGTAATTGTCGTTCAATCGATCATATAAACATAATATGGCTAATAATATGAGTTAGATTGATAATAGTAAGAGGAATAAGTATAGTAATTGTCATTCTATCGATCATATGAGCATAATATGGCTAATAATATGAGTTAGATTGATAATAATAAGAGTAACAAGTATAGTAATTGTCATTCTATCGATCATATAAGCATAATATGGCTAATAATATGAGTTAGATTGATAATAATAACAGTAATAAGAATAGTAATTGTCATTCTATCGATCATATAAGCATAATATGGCTAATAATATGAGTTAGATTGGTAACAATAACAATAATAAGTATAGTAATTGTCGTTCAATCGATCATATAAGCATAATATGGCTAATAATATGAGTTAGATTGATATTAATAAGAGTTATAAGTATAGTAATTGTCGTTCTATCGATCACATAAGCATAATATGGCTAATGATATGAGTTAGATTAATAATAATAAGAGTAACAAGTATAGTAATAGTCGTTCTATTGATAATATAAGCATAATATGGCTAATAATATGAGTGGGATTGATAATAATAAGAGTAACATGTATAGTAATTGTCGTTCTATCGATAATATAAGCAAAATATGGCTAATAATATGAGTTAGATTGATAATAATAACAGTAATAAGTATAGTAATTGTCGTTCAATCGATCATATAAGCATAATATGGCTAATAATATGAGTTAGATTGATAATAATAAGAGTAATAAGTATAGTAATTGTCGTTCTATCGATCATATAAGCATAATATGGCTAATAATATGAGTTAGATTGATAACAATGAGAGTAACACGTATAGTAATTGTCGTTCAATCGATCATATAAGCATAATATGGCTAATAATATGAGTTAGATTGATAAAAGTAAGAGTAATATGTATAGTAATTGTCATTCTATCGATCAAATAAGCATAATATGGCTAATAATATGAGTTAGATTGATAATAATGAGAGTAACAAGTATAGTAATTTTCGTTCTATCGATAATATAAGCATAATATGGCTAATAATATGAGTTGGATTGATAATAATAAGAGTAATAAGTATAGTAATTGTCGTTCTATCGATCTTATAAGCATAATATGGCTAATAATATGAGTTAGATTAATAATAATAAGAGTAACAAGTATAGTAATTCACGTTCTATTGATAATACAAGCATAATATGGCTAATAATATGTGTTAGATTGATGATAATAAGAGTAATAAGTATAGTAATTGTCGTTCCATCGATCATATAAGCATAATATGGCTAATAATATGAGTTAGATTGATAATAATAAGAGTAATAAGTATAGTAATTGTCGTTCTATCGATCTTATAAGCATAATATGGCTAATAATATGAGTTAGATTAATAATAATAAGAGTAACAAGTATAGTAATTCTCGTTCTATTGATAATATAAGCATAATATGGCTAATAATATGTGTTAGATTGATAATAATAAGAGTAATAAGTATAGTAATTGTCGTTCCATCGATCATATAAGCATAATATGGCTAATAATATGAGTTAGATTGATAATAATAAGAGTAATAAGTATAGTAATTGTCGTTCTATCGATCTTATAAGCATAATATGGCTAATAATATGAGTTAGATTAATAATAATAAGAGTAACAAGTATAGTAATTGTCGTTCTATTGATAATATAAGCATAATATGGCTAATAATATGTGTTAGATTGATAATAATAAGAGTAATAAGTATAGTAATTGTCGTTCCATCGATCATATAAGCATAATATGGCTAATAATATGAGTTAGATTGATAATAATAAGAGTAACAAGTATAGTAATTGTCGTTCAGTCGATAATTTAAGCATAATATGGCTAATAATATGAGTTAGATTGGTAATAATAAGAGTAATAAGTACAGTAATCCTCGTTCAATCGATCATATAAGCATAATATGGCTAATAATATGAGTTAGGTTGATAATAGCAAGAGTAATAAGTATAGTAATTGTCGTTATATCGATCATATCTGCATAATATGGTTAATAATATGAGTAAGATTGATAATAATAAGAGTAACAAGTATAGTCATTGTCGTTCTATCGATAATATAAGCATAATATGCCTAATAGTATGAGTTAGATTGGTAATAATAAGAGTAATAAGTACAGTAATCTTCGTTCAATCGATCATATAAGCATAATATGGCTAATAATGTGAGTTAGATTGATAATAGTAAGAGGAATAAGTATAGTAATTGTCATTCTATCGATCATATAAGCATAATCCGGCTAATAATATGAGTTAGATAGATAATAATAACAGTAATAAGTATAGTAATTGTCGTTCAATCGATCATATAAGCATAATATGGCTAATAATATGAGTTAGATTGATTATAATAAGAGTAATAAGTATAGTAATTGTCGTTCTATCGATCATATAAGCTTAATATTTCTAATAATATGAGTTAGATTGATAATAACAACAATAATAAGTATAGTAATTGTCGTTCTATCGATCATATAAGCATAATATGGCTAATAATATGAGTTAGATTCATAATAATGAGAGTAACAAGTATAGTAATTGAGGTTCAATCGATCATATAAGCATAATATGGCTAATAATATGAGTTAGATTGATAAAAGTAAGATTAATATGTATAGTGATTCCTATTCTATCGATCATATAAGCATAATATGGCTAATAATATGAGTTAGATTGATAATAATAAGAGTAATAAGTATAGTAATTGTCGTTCTATCGATCATATAAGCATAATATGGCTAATAATATGAGTTAGATTAATAATAATAAGAGTAACAAGTATAGTAATAGTCGTTCTATTGATAATATAAGCATAATATGGCTAATAATATGAGTGGGATTGATAATAATAAGAGTAACATGTATAGTAATTGTCGTTCTATCGATAATGTAAGCAAAATATGGCTAATAATATGAGTTAGATTGATAATAGTAAGAGTAATAAGTATAGTAATTGTCGTTCTATCGATAATATAAGCAAAATATGGCTAATAATATAAGTTAGATTGATAATAGTAAGATTAATAAGTATAGGAATTGTCGTTATATCGATCATATCTGCATAATATGGTTAATAATATGAGTTAGATTGATAATAATAAGAGTAATGAGTATAGTAATTGTCGTTCTATCGATAATATAAGCAAAATATGGCTAATAATATGAGTTAGATTGATAATAGTAAGAGTAATAAGTATAGTAATTGTCGTTCAATCGATCATATAAACATAATATGGCTAATAATATGAGTTAGATTGATAATAGTAAGAGGAATAAGTATAGTAATTGTCATTCTATCGATCATATAAGCTTAATATTTCTAATAATATGAGTTAGATTGATAATAACAACAATAATAAGTATAGTAATTGTCGTTCTATCGATCATATAAGCATAATATGGCTAATAATATGAGTTAGATTGATAATAATGAGAGTAACAGGTTTAGAAATTGTCGTTCAATCGATCTTATAAGCATAATATGGCTAATAATATGAGTTAGATTGATAAAAGTAAGATTAATATGTATAGTGATTCCTATTCTATCGATCATATAAGCATAATATGGCTAATAATATGAGTTAGATTGATAATAATGAGAGTAACAGGTTTAGAAATTGTCGTTCAATCGATCTTATAAGCATAATATGGCTAATAATATGAGTTAGATTGATAATAATAAGAGTAATAAGTATAGTAATTGTCGTTCTATCGATCATATAAGCATAATATGGCTAATAATATGAGTTAGATTAATAATAATAAGAGTAACAAGTATAGTAATAGTCGTTCTATTGATAATATAAGCATAATATGGCTAATAATATGAGTGGGATTGATAATAATAAGAGTAACATGTATAGTAATTGTCGTTCTATCGATAATGTAAGCAAAATATGGCTAATAATATGAGTTAGATTGATAATAGTAAGAGTAATAAGTATAGTAATTGTCGTTCTATCGATAATATAAGCAAAATATGGCTAATAATATGAGTTAGATTGATAATAGTAAGATTAATAAGTATAGGAATTGTCGTTATATCGATCATATCTGCATAATATGGTTAATAATATGAGTTAGATTGATAATAATAAGAGTAATGAGTATAGTAATTGTCGTTCTATCGATAATATAAGCAAAATATGGCTAATAATATGAGTTAGATTGATAATAGTAAGAGTAATAAGTATAGTAATTGTCGTTCAATCGATCATATAAACATAATATGGCTAATAATATGAGTTAGATTGATAATAGTAAGAGGAATAAGTATAGTAATTGTCATTCTATCGATCATATGAGCATAATATGGCTAATAATATGAGTTAGATTGATAATAATAAGAGTAACAAGTATAGTAATTGTCATTCTATCGATCATATAAGCATAATATGGCTAATAATATGAGTTAGATTGATAATAATAACAGTAATAAGAATAGTAATTGTCATTCTATCGATCATATAAGCATAATATGGCTAATAATATGAGTTAGATTGGTAACAATAACAATAATAAGTATAGTAATTGTCGTTCAATCGATCATATAAGCATAATATGGCTAATAATATGAGTTAGATTGATATTAATAAGAGTTATAAGTATAGTAATTGTCGTTCTATCGATCACATAAGCATAATATGGCTAATGATATGAGTTAGATTAATAATAATAAGAGTAACAAGTATAGTAATAGTCGTTCTATTGATAATATAAGCATAATATGGCTAATAATATGAGTGGGATTGATAATAATAAGAGTAACATGTATAGTAATTGTCGTTCTATCGATAATATAAGCAAAATATGGCTAATAATATGAGTTAGATTGATAATAATAACAGTAATAAGTATAGTAATTGTCGTTCAATCGATCATATAAGCATAATATGGCTAATAATATGAGTTAGATTGATAATAATAAGAGTAATAAGTATAGTAATTGTCGTTCTATCGATCATATAAGCATAATATGGCTAATAATATGAGTTAGATTGATAACAATGAGAGTAACACGTATAGTAATTGTCGTTCAATCGATCATATAAGCATAATATGGCTAATAATATGAGTTAGATTGATAAAAGTAAGAGTAATATGTATAGTAATTGTCATTCTATCGATCAAATAAGCATAATATGGCTAATAATATGAGTTAGATTGATAATAATGAGAGTAACAAGTATAGTAATTTTCGTTCTATCGATAATATAAGCATAATATGGCTAATAATATGAGTTGGATTGATAATAATAAGAGTAATAAGTATAGTAATTGTCGTTCTATCGATCTTATAAGCATAATATGGCTAATAATATGAGTTAGATTAATAATAATAAGAGTAACAAGTATAGTAATTCACGTTCTATTGATAATACAAGCATAATATGGCTAATAATATGTGTTAGATTGATGATAATAAGAGTAATAAGTATAGTAATTGTCGTTCCATCGATCATATAAGCATAATATGGCTAATAATATGAGTTAGATTGATAATAATAAGAGTAATAAGTATAGTAATTGTCGTTCTATCGATCTTATAAGCATAATATGGCTAATAATATGAGTTAGATTAATAATAATAAGAGTAACAAGTATAGTAATTCTCGTTCTATTGATAATATAAGCATAATATGGCTAATAATATGTGTTAGATTGATAATAATAAGAGTAATAAGTATAGTAATTGTCGTTCCATCGATCATATAAGCATAATATGGCTAATAATATGAGTTAGATTGATAATAATAAGAGTAATAAGTATAGTAATTGTCGTTCTATCGATCTTATAAGCATAATATGGCTAATAATATGAGTTAGATTAATAATAATAAGAGTAACAAGTATAGTAATTGTCGTTCTATTGATAATATAAGCATAATATGGCTAATAATATGTGTTAGATTGATAATAATAAGAGTAATAAGTATAGTAATTGTCGTTCCATCGATCATATAAGCATAATATGGCTAATAATATGAGTTAGATTGATAATAATAAGAGTAACAAGTATAGTAATTGTCGTTCAGTCGATAATTTAAGCATAATATGGCTAATAATATGAGTTAGATTGGTAATAATAAGAGTAATAAGTACAGTAATCCTCGTTCAATCGATCATATAAGCATAATATGGCTAATAATATGAGTTAGGTTGATAATAGCAAGAGTAATAAGTATAGTAATTGTCGTTATATCGATCATATCTGCATAATATGGTTAATAATATGAGTAAGATTGATAATAATAAGAGTAACAAGTATAGTCATTGTCGTTCTATCGATAATATAAGCATAATATGCCTAATAGTATGAGTTAGATTGGTAATAATAAGAGTAATAAGTACAGTAATCTTCGTTCAATCGATCATATAAGCATAATATGGCTAATAATGTGAGTTAGATTGATAATAGTAAGAGGAATAAGTATAGTAATTGTCATTCTATCGATCATATAAGCATAATCCGGCTAATAATATGAGTTAGATAGATAATAATAACAGTAATAAGTATAGTAATTGTCGTTCAATCGATCATATAAGCATAATATGGCTAATAATATGAGTTAGATTGATTATAATAAGAGTAATAAGTATAGTAATTGTCGTTCTATCGATCATATAAGCTTAATATTTCTAATAATATGTGTTAGATTGATAATAACAACAATAATAAGTATAGTAATTGTCGTTCTATCGATCATATAAGCATAATATGGCTAATAATATGAGTTAGATTCATAATAATGAGAGTAACAAGTATAGTAATTGAGGTTCAATCGATCATATAAGCATAATATGGCTAATAATATGAGTTAGATTGATAAAAGTAAGATTAATATGTATAGTGATTCCTATTCTATCGATCATATAAGCATAATATGGCTAATAATATGAGTTAGATTGATAATAATAAGAGTAATAAGTATAGTAATTGTCGTTCTATCGATCATATAAGCATAATATGGCTAATAATATGAGTTAGATTAATAATAATAAGAGTAACAAGTATAGTAATAGTCGTTCTATTGATAATATAAGCATAATATGGCTAATAATATGAGTGGGATTGATAATAATAAGAGTAACATGTATAGTAATTGTCGTTCTATCGATAATGTAAGCAAAATATGGCTAATAATATGAGTTAGATTGATAATAGTAAGAGTAATAAGTATAGTAATTGTCGTTCTATCGATAATATAAGCAAAATATGGCTAATAATATAAGTTAGATTGATAATAGTAAGATTAATAAGTATAGGAATTGTCGTTATATCGATCATATCTGCATAATATGGTTAATAATATGAGTTAGATTGATAATAATAAGAGTAATGAGTATAGTAATTGTCGTTCTATCGATAATATAAGCAAAATATGGCTAATAATATGAGTTAGATTGATAATAGTAAGAGTAATAAGTATAGTAATTGTCGTTCAATCGATCATATAAACATAATATGGCTAATAATATGAGTTAGATTGATAATAGTAAGAGGAATAAGTATAGTAATTGTCATTCTATCGATCATATGAGCATAATATGGCTAATAATATGAGTTAGATTGATAATAATAAGAGTAACAAGTATAGTAATTGTCATTCTATCGATCATATAAGCATAATATGGCTAATAATATGAGTTAGATTGATAATAATAACAGTAATAAGAATAGTAATTGTCATTCTATCGATCATATAAGCATAATATGGCTAATAATATGAGTTAGATTGGTAACAATAACAATAATAAGTATAGTAATTGTCGTTCAATCGATCATATAAGCATAATATGGCTAATAATATGAGTTAGATTGATATTAATAAGAGTTATAAGTATAGTAATTGTCGTTCTATCGATCACATAAGCATAATATGGCTAATAATATGAGTTTGATTAATAATAATAAGAGTAACAAGTATAGTAATAGTCGTTCTATTGATAATATAAGCATAATATGGCTAATAATATGAGTGGGATTGATAATAATAAGAGTAACATGTATAGTAATTGTCGTTCTATCGATAATATAAGCAAAATATGGCTAATAATATGAGTTAGATTGATAATAATAAGAGTAGCAAGTATAGTAATTGTCGTTCTATTGATAATATAAGCATAATATGGATAATAATATGAGTTAGATTCATAATAATGAGAGTAACAAGTATAGTAATTGACGTTCAATCGATCATATAAGCATAATATGGCTAATAATATGAGGTAGATTGATAATAGTAAGAGTCATAAGTACAGTAATCGTCGTTCAATCGATCATATAAGCATAATATGGCTAATAATATGAGTTAAATTGATAATAGCAAGAGTAATAAGTATAGTAATTGTCGTTCTATCGATCATATCTGCATAATATGGTTAATAATATGAGTTAGATTGATAATAATAAGAGTAACAAGTATAGTAATTCTCGTTCTATGGATAATATAAGCATAATATGGCTAATAATATGTGTTAGATTGATAATAATAAGAGTAATAAGTATAGTAATTGTCGTTCCATCGATCATATAAGCATAATATGGCTAATAATATGAGTTAGATTGATAATAATAAGAGTAATAAGTATAGTAATTGTCGTTCTATCGATAATATAAGCATAATATGGCTAATAATATGAGTTAGATTGATAATAATAACAGTAATAAGTATAGTAATTGTCGTTCAATCGATCATATAAGCATAATATGGCTAATAATATGAGTTAGATTGATAATAATAAGAGTAATAAGTATAGTAATTGTCGTTCTATCGATCATATAAGCATAATATGGCTAATAATATGAGTTAGATTGATAACAATGAGAGTAACACGTATAGTAATTGTCGTTCAATCGATCATATAAGCATAATATGGCTAATAATATGAGTTAGATTGATAAAAGTAAGAGTAATATGTATAGTAATTGTCATTCTATCGATCATATAAGCATAATATGGCCAATAATATGAGTTAGATTGATAATAATTCGAGTAACAGGTTTAGAAATTGTCGTTCAATCGATCATATATACATAATATGGCTAATAATATGAGTTAGATTGATAATAATAAGAGTAACAAGTATAGTAATTCTCGTTCTATGGATAATATAAGCATAATATGGCTAATAATATGTGTTAGATTGATAATAATAAGAGTAATAAGTATAGTAATTGTCGTTCCATCGATCATATAAGCATAATATGGCTAATAATATGAGTTAGATTGATAATAATAAGAGTAATAAGTATAGTAATTGTCGTTCTATCGATAATATAAGCATAATATGGCTAATAATATGAGTTAGATTGATAATAATAACAGTAATAAGTATAGTAATTGTCGTTCAATCGATCATATAAGCATAATATGGCTAATAATATGAGTTAGATTGATAATAATAAGAGTAATAAGTATAGTAATTGTCGTTCTATCGATCATATAAGCATAATATGGCTAATAATATGAGTTAGATTGATAACAATGAGAGTAACACGTATAGTAATTGTCGTTCAATCGATCATATAAGCATAATATGGCTAATAATATGAGTTAGATTGATAAAAGTAAGAGTAATATGTATAGTAATTGTCATTCTATCGATCATATAAGCATAATATGGCCAATAATATGAGTTAGATTGATAATAATTCGAGTAACAGGTTTAGAAATTGTCGTTCAATCGATCATATATACATAATATGGCTAATAATATGAGTTAGATTGATAATAATAAGAGTAACAAGTATAGTAATTGTCGTTCTATCGATAATATAAGCATAATATGGCTAATAATATGAGTTAGATTGATAAAAGTAAGAGTAATATGTATAGTAATTGCTATTCTATCGATCATATAAGCATAATATGGCTAATAATATGAGTTAGATTGATAATAATGAGAGGAACACGTTTAGAAATTGTCGTTCAATCGATCATATAAGCATAATATGGCTAATAATATGAGTTAGATTGATAATAATAAGAGTTATAAGTATAGTAATTGTCGTTCAATCGATCATATAAGCATAATATGGCTAATAATATGAGTTAGATTGATTATAATAAGAGTAATAAGTATAGTAACTGTCGTTCTATCGATCATATAAGCTTAATATTTCTAATAATATGAGTTAGATTGATAATAACAACAATAATAAGTATAGTAATTGTCGTTCTATCGATCATATAAGCATAATATGGCTAATAATATGAGTTAGATTCATAATAATGAGAGTAACAAGTATAGTAATTGAGGTTCAATCGATCATATAAGCATAATATGGCTAATAATATGAGTTAGATTGATAAAAGTAAGATTAATATGTATAGTGATTCCTATTCTATCGATCATATAAGCATAATATGGCTAATAATATGAGTTAGATTGATAATAATGAGAGTAACAGGTTTAGAAATTGTCGTTCAATCGATCTTATAAGCATAATATGGCTAATAATATGAGTTAGATTGATAATAATAAGAGTAAT
Organism: Megachile rotundata; assembly: GCF_050947335.1. NCBI lineage: Eukaryota > Metazoa > Arthropoda > Insecta > Hymenoptera > Megachilidae > Megachile > Megachile rotundata. The sequence goes on from NW_027473923.1 coordinate 93,250, forward strand.
AAGTATAGTAATAGTCGTTCTATTGATAATATAAGCATAATATGGCTAATAATATGAGTGGGATTGATAATAATAAGAGTAACATGTATAGTAATTGTCGTTCTATCGATAATATAAGCAAAATATGGCTAATAATATGAGTTAGATTGATAATAATAAGAGTAGCAAGTATAGTAATTGTCGTTCTATTGATAATATAAGCATAATATGGATAATAATATGAGTTAGATTCATAATAATGAGAGTAACAAGTATAGTAATTGACGTTCAATCGATCATATAAGCATAATATGGCTAATAATATGAGGTAGATTGATAATAGTAAGAGTCATAAGTACAGTAATCGTCGTTCAATCGATCATATAAGCATAATATGGCTAATAATATGAGTTAAATTGATAATAGCAAGAGTAATAAGTATAGTAATTGTCGTTCTATCGATCATATCTGCATAATATGGTTAATAATATGAGTTAGATTGATAATAATAAGAGTAACAAGTATAGTAATTCTCGTTCTATGGATAATATAAGCATAATATGGCTAATAATATGTGTTAGATTGATAATAATAAGAGTAATAAGTATAGTAATTGTCGTTCCATCGATCATATAAGCATAATATGGCTAATAATATGAGTTAGATTGATAATAATAAGAGTAATAAGTATAGTAATTGTCGTTCTATCGATAATATAAGCATAATATGGCTAATAATATGAGTTAGATTGATAATAATAACAGTAATAAGTATAGTAATTGTCGTTCAATCGATCATATAAGCATAATATGGCTAATAATATGAGTTAGATTGATAATAATAAGAGTAATAAGTATAGTAATTGTCGTTCTATCGATCATATAAGCATAATATGGCTAATAATATGAGTTAGATTGATAACAATGAGAGTAACACGTATAGTAATTGTCGTTCAATCGATCATATAAGCATAATATGGCTAATAATATGAGTTAGATTGATAAAAGTAAGAGTAATATGTATAGTAATTGTCATTCTATCGATCATATAAGCATAATATGGCCAATAATATGAGTTAGATTGATAATAATTCGAGTAACAGGTTTAGAAATTGTCGTTCAATCGATCATATATACATAATATGGCTAATAATATGAGTTAGATTGATAATAATAAGAGTAACAAGTATAGTAATTCTCGTTCTATGGATAATATAAGCATAATATGGCTAATAATATGTGTTAGATTGATAATAATAAGAGTAATAAGTATAGTAATTGTCGTTCCATCGATCATATAAGCATAATATGGCTAATAATATGAGTTAGATTGATAATAATAAGAGTAATAAGTATAGTAATTGTCGTTCTATCGATAATATAAGCATAATATGGCTAATAATATGAGTTAGATTGATAATAATAACAGTAATAAGTATAGTAATTGTCGTTCAATCGATCATATAAGCATAATATGGCTAATAATATGAGTTAGATTGATAATAATAAGAGTAATAAGTATAGTAATTGTCGTTCTATCGATCATATAAGCATAATATGGCTAATAATATGAGTTAGATTGATAACAATGAGAGTAACACGTATAGTAATTGTCGTTCAATCGATCATATAAGCATAATATGGCTAATAATATGAGTTAGATTGATAAAAGTAAGAGTAATATGTATAGTAATTGTCATTCTATCGATCATATAAGCATAATATGGCCAATAATATGAGTTAGATTGATAATAATTCGAGTAACAGGTTTAGAAATTGTCGTTCAATCGATCATATATACATAATATGGCTAATAATATGAGTTAGATTGATAATAATAAGAGTAACAAGTATAGTAATTGTCGTTCTATCGATAATATAAGCATAATATGGCTAATAATATGAGTTAGATTGATAAAAGTAAGAGTAATATGTATAGTAATTGCTATTCTATCGATCATATAAGCATAATATGGCTAATAATATGAGTTAGATTGATAATAATGAGAGGAACACGTTTAGAAATTGTCGTTCAATCGATCATATAAGCATAATATGGCTAATAATATGAGTTAGATTGATAATAATAAGAGTTATAAGTATAGTAATTGTCGTTCAATCGATCATATAAGCATAATATGGCTAATAATATGAGTTAGATTGATTATAATAAGAGTAATAAGTATAGTAACTGTCGTTCTATCGATCATATAAGCTTAATATTTCTAATAATATGAGTTAGATTGATAATAACAACAATAATAAGTATAGTAATTGTCGTTCTATCGATCATATAAGCATAATATGGCTAATAATATGAGTTAGATTCATAATAATGAGAGTAACAAGTATAGTAATTGAGGTTCAATCGATCATATAAGCATAATATGGCTAATAATATGAGTTAGATTGATAAAAGTAAGATTAATATGTATAGTGATTCCTATTCTATCGATCATATAAGCATAATATGGCTAATAATATGAGTTAGATTGATAATAATGAGAGTAACAGGTTTAGAAATTGTCGTTCAATCGATCTTATAAGCATAATATGGCTAATAATATGAGTTAGATTGATAATAATAAGAGTAATAAGTATAGTAATTGTCGTTCTATCGATCATATAAGCATAATATGGCTAATAATATGAGTTAGATTAATAATAATAAGAGTAACAAGTATAGTAATAGTCGTTCTATTGATAATATAAGCATAATATGGCTAATAATATGAGTGGGATTGATAATAATAAGAGTAACATGTATAGTAATTGTCGTTCTATCGATAATGTAAGCAAAATATGGCTAATAATATGAGTTAGATTGATAATAGTAAGAGTAATAAGTATAGTAATTGTCGTTCTATCGATAATATAAGCAAAATATGGCTAATAATATGAGTTAGATTGATAATAGTAAGATTAATAAGTATAGGAATTGTCGTTATATCGATCATATCTGCATAATATGGTTAATAATATGAGTTAGATTGATAATAATAAGAGTAATGAGTATAGTAATTGTCGTTCTATCGATAATATAAGCAAAATATGGCTAATAATATGAGTTAGATTGATAATAGTAAGAGTAATAAGTATAGTAATTGTCGTTCAATCGATCATATAAACATAATATGGCTAATAATATGAGTTAGATTGATAATAGTAAGAGGAATAAGTATAGTAATTGTCATTCTATCGATCATATGAGCATAATATGGCTAATAATATGAGTTAGATTGATAATAATAAGAGTAACAAGTATAGTAATTGTCATTCTATCGATCATATAAGCATAATATGGCTAATAATATGAGTTAGATTGATAATAATAACAGTAATAAGAATAGTAATTGTCATTCTATCGATCATATAAGCATAATATGGCTAATAATATGAGTTAGATTGGTAACAATAACAATAATAAGTATAGTAATTGTCGTTCAATCGATCATATAAGCATAATATGGCTAATAATATGAGTTAGATTGATATTAATAAGAGTTATAAGTATAGTAATTGTCGTTCTATCGATCACATAAGCATAATATGGCTAATGATATGAGTTAGATTAATAATAATAAGAGTAACAAGTATAGTAATAGTCGTTCTATTGATAATATAAGCATAATATGGCTAATAATATGAGTGGGATTGATAATAATAAGAGTAACATGTATAGTAATTGTCGTTCTATCGATAATATAAGCAAAATATGGCTAATAATATGAGTTAGATTGATAATAATAACAGTAATAAGTATAGTAATTGTCGTTCAATCGATCATATAAGCATAATATGGCTAATAATATGAGTTAGATTGATAATAATAAGAGTAATAAGTATAGTAATTGTCGTTCTATCGATCATATAAGCATAATATGGCTAATAATATGAGTTAGATTGATAACAATGAGAGTAACACGTATAGTAATTGTCGTTCAATCGATCATATAAGCATAATATGGCTAATAATATGAGTTAGATTGATAAAAGTAAGAGTAATATGTATAGTAATTGTCATTCTATCGATCATATAAGCATAATATGGCCAATAATATGAGTTAGATTGATAATAATTCGAGTAACAGGTTTAGAAATTGTCGTTCAATCGATCATATATACATAATATGGCTAATAATATGAGTTAGATTGATAATAATAAGAGTAACAAGTATAGTAATTGTCGTTCTATCGATAATATAAGCATAATATGGCTAATAATATGAGTTAGATTGATAAAAGTAAGAGTAATATGTATAGTAATTGCTATTCTATCGATCATATAAGCATAATATGGCTAATAATATGAGTTAGATTGATAATAATGAGAGGAACACGTTTAGAAATTGTCGTTCAATCGATCATATAAGCATAATATGGCTAATAATATGAGTTAGATTGATAATAATAAGAGTTATAAGTATAGTAATTGTCGTTCTATCGATCACATAAGCATAATATGGCTAATAATATGAGTTAGATTGATAATAATAAGAGTAGCAAGTATAGTAATTGTCGTTCTATTGATAATATAAGCATAATATGGATAATAATATGAGTTAGATTCATAATAATGGGAGTAACAAGTATAGTAATTGACGTTCAATCGATCATATAAGCATAATATGGCTAATAATATGAGGTAGATTGATAATAGTAAGAGTAATAAGTACAGTAATCGTCGTTCAATCGATAATATAAGCATAATATGGCTAATAATATGAGTTAAATTGATAATAGCAAGAGTAATAAGTATAGTAATTGCCGTTCTATCGATCATATCTGCATAATATGGTTAATAATATGAGTTAGATTGATAATAATAAGAGTAATGAGTATAGTAATTGTCGTTCTATCGATAATATAAGCAAAATATGGCTAATAATATGAGTTAGATTGATAATAGTAAGAGTAATAAGTATAGTAATTGTCGTTCAATCGATCATATAAGCATAGTATGGCTAATAATATGAGTTAGATTGATAACAGTAAGAGGAATAAGTATAGTAATTGTCATTCTATCGATCATATGAGCATAATATGGCTAATAATATGAGTTAGATTGATAATAATAAGAGTAATGAGTATAGTAATTGTCGTTCCATCGATCATATAAGCATAATATGGCTAATGATATGAGTTAGATTGATAAAAGTAAGAGTAATATGTATAGTAATTGTCATTCTATCGATCATATAAGCATAATATGGCTAATAATATGAGTTAGATTGATAATAATGAGAGTAACAGGTTTAGAAATTGTCGTTCAATCGATCATATATACATAATATGGCTAATAATATGAGTTAGATTGATAATAATAAGAGTAACAAGTATAGTAATTGTCGTTCTATCGATAATATAAGCATAATATGGCTAATAATAAGAGTTAGATTGGTAATAATAAGAGTAATAAGTACAGTAATCCTCGTTCAATCGATCATATAAGCATAATATGGCCAATAATATGAGTTCGATTGATAATAATAACAGTAATAAGTATAGTAATTGTGGTTCAATCGATCATATCAGCATTATATGGATAATAATATGAGTTAGATTGATAATAATAAGAGTAATGAGTATAGTAATTGTCGTCCTATCGATCATATCCACATAATATGGCCAATAATATGAGTTAGATTGATAATAATAAGAGTAATAAGTATAGTAATTGTCGTTCTATCGATCAAATAAGCATAATATGGCTAATAATATGAGTTAGATTGATAATAATGAGAGTACCAAGTATAGTAATTTTCGTTCTATCGATAATATAAGCATAATATGGCTAATAATATGAGTTAGATTGATAAAAGTAAGAGTAATATGTATAGTAATTGTCATTCTATCGATCATATAAGCATAATATGGCTAATAATATGAGTTAGATTGATAATAATAACAGTAATAAGAATAGTAATTGTCATTCTATCGATCATATAAGCATAATATGGCTAATAATATGAGTTAGATTGGTAACAATAACAATAATAAGTATAGTAATTGTCGTTCAATCGATCATATAAGCATAATATGGCTAATAATATGAGTTAGATTGATATTAATAAGAGTTATAAGTATAGTAATTGTCGTTCTATCGATCACATAAGCATAATATGGCTAATAATATGAGTTTGATTAATAATAATAAGAGTAACAAGTATAGTAATAGTCGTTCTATTGATAATATAAGCATAATATGGCTAATAATATGAGTGGGATTGATAATAATAAGAGTAACATGTATAGTAATTGTCGTTCTATCGATAATATAAGCAAAATATGGCTAATAATATGAGTTAGATTGATAATAATAAGAGTAGCAAGTATAGTAATTGTCGTTCTATTGATAATATAAGCATAATATGGATAATAATATGAGTTAGATTCATAATAATGAGAGTAACAAGTATAGTAATTGACGTTCAATCGATCATATAAGCATAATATGGCTAATAATATGAGGTAGATTGATAATAGTAAGAGTCATAAGTACAGTAATCGTCGTTCAATCGATCATATAAGCATAATATGGCTAATAATATGAGTTAAATTGATAATAGCAAGAGTAATAAGTATAGTAATTGTCGTTCTATCGATCATATCTGCATAATATGGTTAATAATATGAGTTAGATTGATAATAATAAGAGTAACAAGTATAGTAATTCTCGTTCTATGGATAATATAAGCATAATATGGCTAATAATATGTGTTAGATTGATAATAATAAGAGTAATAAGTATAGTAATTGTCGTTCCATCGATCATATAAGCATAATATGGCTAATAATATGAGTTAGATTGATAATAATAAGAGTAATAAGTATAGTAATTGTCGTTCTATCGATAATATAAGCATAATATGGCTAATAATATGAGTTAGATTGATAATAATAACAGTAATAAGTATAGTAATTGTCGTTCAATCGATCATATAAGCATAATATGGCTAATAATATGAGTTAGATTGATAATAATAAGAGTAATAAGTATAGTAATTGTCGTTCTATCGATCATATAAGCATAATATGGCTAATAATATGAGTTAGATTGATAACAATGAGAGTAACACGTATAGTAATTGTCGTTCAATCGATCATATAAGCATAATATGGCTAATAATATGAGTTAGATTGATAAAAGTAAGAGTAATATGTATAGTAATTGTCATTCTATCGATCATATAAGCATAATATGGCCAATAATATGAGTTAGATTGATAATAATTCGAGTAACAGGTTTAGAAATTGTCGTTCAATCGATCATATATACATAATATGGCTAATAATATGAGTTAGATTGATAATAATAAGAGTAACAAGTATAGTAATTCTCGTTCTATGGATAATATAAGCATAATATGGCTAATAATATGTGTTAGATTGATAATAATAAGAGTAATAAGTATAGTAATTGTCGTTCCATCGATCATATAAGCATAATATGGCTAATAATATGAGTTAGATTGATAATAATAAGAGTAATAAGTATAGTAATTGTCGTTCTATCGATAATATAAGCATAATATGGCTAATAATATGAGTTAGATTGATAATAATAACAGTAATAAGTATAGTAATTGTCGTTCAATCGATCATATAAGCATAATATGGCTAATAATATGAGTTAGATTGATAATAATAAGAGTAATAAGTATAGTAATTGTCGTTCTATCGATCATATAAGCATAATATGGCTAATAATATGAGTTAGATTGATAACAATGAGAGTAACACGTATAGTAATTGTCGTTCAATCGATCATATAAGCATAATATGGCTAATAATATGAGTTAGATTGATAAAAGTAAGAGTAATATGTATAGTAATTGTCATTCTATCGATCATATAAGCATAATATGGCCAATAATATGAGTTAGATTGATAATAATTCGAGTAACAGGTTTAGAAATTGTCGTTCAATCGATCATATATACATAATATGGCTAATAATATGAGTTAGATTGATAATAATAAGAGTAACAAGTATAGTAATTGTCGTTCTATCGATAATATAAGCATAATATGGCTAATAATATGAGTTAGATTGATAAAAGTAAGAGTAATATGTATAGTAATTGCTATTCTATCGATCATATAAGCATAATATGGCTAATAATATGAGTTAGATTGATAATAATGAGAGGAACACGTTTAGAAATTGTCGTTCAATCGATCATATAAGCATAATATGGCTAATAATATGAGTTAGATTGATAATAATAAGAGTTATAAGTATAGTAATTGTCGTTCAATCGATCATATAAGCATAATATGGCTAATAATATGAGTTAGATTGATTATAATAAGAGTAATAAGTATAGTAACTGTCGTTCTATCGATCATATAAGCTTAATATTTCTAATAATATGAGTTAGATTGATAATAACAACAATAATAAGTATAGTAATTGTCGTTCTATCGATCATATAAGCATAATATGGCTAATAATATGAGTTAGATTCATAATAATGAGAGTAACAAGTATAGTAATTGAGGTTCAATCGATCATATAAGCATAATATGGCTAATAATATGAGTTAGATTGATAAAAGTAAGATTAATATGTATAGTGATTCCTATTCTATCGATCATATAAGCATAATATGGCTAATAATATGAGTTAGATTGATAATAATGAGAGTAACAGGTTTAGAAATTGTCGTTCAATCGATCTTATAAGCATAATATGGCTAATAATATGAGTTAGATTGATAATAATAAGAGTAATAAGTATAGTAATAGTCGTTCTATTGATAATATAAGCATAATATGGCTAATAATATGAGTGGGATTGATAATAATAAGAGTAACATGTATAGTAATTGTCGTTCTATCGATAATATAAGCAAAATATGGCTAATAATATGAGTTAGATTGATAATAATAAGAGTAGCAAGTATAGTAATTGTCGTTCTATTGATAATATAAGCATAATATGGATAATAATATGAGTTAGATTCATAATAATGAGAGTAACAAGTATAGTAATTGACGTTCAATCGATCATATAAGCATAATATGGCTAATAATATGAGGTAGATTGATAATAGTAAGAGTCATAAGTACAGTAATCGTCGTTCAATCGATCATATAAGCATAATATGGCTAATAATATGAGTTAAATTGATAATAGCAAGAGTAATAAGTATAGTAATTGTCGTTCTATCGATCATATCTGCATAATATGGTTAATAATATGAGTTAGATTGATAATAATAAGAGTAACAAGTATAGTAATTCTCGTTCTATGGATAATATAAGCATAATATGGCTAATAATATGTGTTAGATTGATAATAATAAGAGTAATAAGTATAGTAATTGTCGTTCCATCGATCATATAAGCATAATATGGCTAATAATATGAGTTAGATTGATAATAATAAGAGTAATAAGTATAGTAATTGTCGTTCTATCGATAATATAAGCATAATATGGCTAATAATATGAGTTAGATTGATAATAATAACAGTAATAAGTATAGTAATTGTCGTTCAATCGATCATATAAGCATAATATGGCTAATAATATGAGTTAGATTGATAATAATAAGAGTAATAAGTATAGTAATTGTCGTTCTATCGATCATATAAGCATAATATGGCTAATAATATGAGTTAGATTGATAACAATGAGAGTAACACGTATAGTAATTGTCGTTCAATCGATCATATAAGCATAATATGGCTAATAATATGAGTTAGATTGATAAAAGTAAGAGTAATATGTATAGTAATTGTCATTCTATCGATCATATAAGCATAATATGGCCAATAATATGAGTTAGATTGATAATAATTCGAGTAACAGGTTTAGAAATTGTCGTTCAATCGATCATATATACATAATATGGCTAATAATATGAGTTAGATTGATAATAATAAGAGTAACAAGTATAGTAATTCTCGTTCTATGGATAATATAAGCATAATATGGCTAATAATATGTGTTAGATTGATAATAATAAGAGTAATAAGTATAGTAATTGTCGTTCCATCGATCATATAAGCATAATATGGCTAATAATATGAGTTAGATTGATAATAATAAGAGTAATAAGTATAGTAATTGTCGTTCTATCGATAATATAAGCATAATATGGCTAATAATATGAGTTAGATTGATAATAATAACAGTAATAAGTATAGTAATTGTCGTTCAATCGATCATATAAGCATAATATGGCTAATAATATGAGTTAGATTGATAATAATAAGAGTAATAAGTATAGTAATTGTCGTTCTATCGATCATATAAGCATAATATGGCTAATAATATGAGTTAGATTGATAACAATGAGAGTAACACGTATAGTAATTGTCGTTCAATCGATCATATAAGCATAATATGGCTAATAATATGAGTTAGATTGATAAAAGTAAGAGTAATATGTATAGTAATTGTCATTCTATCGATCATATAAGCATAATATGGCCAATAATATGAGTTAGATTGATAATAATTCGAGTAACAGGTTTAGAAATTGTCGTTCAATCGATCATATATACATAATATGGCTAATAATATGAGTTAGATTGATAATAATAAGAGTAACAAGTATAGTAATTGTCGTTCTATCGATAATATAAGCATAATATGGCTAATAATATGAGTTAGATTGATAAAAGTAAGAGTAATATGTATAGTAATTGCTATTCTATCGATCATATAAGCATAATATGGCTAATAATATGAGTTAGATTGATAATAATGAGAGGAACACGTTTAGAAATTGTCGTTCAATCGATCATATAAGCATAATATGGCTAATAATATGAGTTAGATTGATAATAATAAGAGTTATAAGTATAGTAATTGTCGTTCAATCGATCATATAAGCATAATATGGCTAATAATATGAGTTAGATTGATTATAATAAGAGTAATAAGTATAGTAACTGTCGTTCTATCGATCATATAAGCTTAATATTTCTAATAATATGAGTTAGATTGATAATAACAACAATAATAAGTATAGTAATTGTCGTTCTATCGATCATATAAGCATAATATGGCTAATAATATGAGTTAGATTCATAATAATGAGAGTAACAAGTATAGTAATTGAGGTTCAATCGATCATATAAGCATAATATGGCTAATAATATGAGTTAGATTGATAAAAGTAAGATTAATATGTATAGTGATTCCTATTCTATCGATCATATAAGCATAATATGGCTAATAATATGAGTTAGATTGATAATAATGAGAGTAACAGGTTTAGAAATTGTCGTTCAATCGATCTTATAAGCATAATATGGCTAATAATATGAGTTAGATTGATAATAATAAGAGTAATAAGTATAGTAATTGTCGTTCTATCGATCATATAAGCATAATATGGCTAATAATATGAGTTAGATTAATAATAATAAGAGTAACAAGTATAGTAATAGTCGTTCTATTGATAATATAAGCATAATATGGCTAATAATATGAGTGGGATTGATAATAATAAGAGTAACATGTATAGTAATTGTCGTTCTATCGATAATGTAAGCAAAATATGGCTAATAATATGAGTTAGATTGATAATAGTAAGAGTAATAAGTATAGTAATTGTCGTTCTATCGATAATATAAGCAAAATATGGCTAATAATATGAGTTAGATTGATAATAGTAAGATTAATAAGTATAGGAATTGTCGTTATATCGATCATATCTGCATAATATGGTTAATAATATGAGTTAGATTGATAATAATAAGAGTAATGAGTATAGTAATTGTCGTTCTATCGATAATATAAGCAAAATATGGCTAATAATATGAGTTAGATTGATAATAGTAAGAGTAATAAGTATAGTAATTGTCGTTCAATCGATCATATAAACATAATATGGCTAATAATATGAGTTAGATTGATAATAGTAAGAGGAATAAGTATAGTAATTGTCATTCTATCGATCATATGAGCATAATATGGCTAATAATATGAGTTAGATTGATAATAATAAGAGTAACAAGTATAGTAATTGTCATTCTATCGATCATATAAGCATAATATGGCTAATAATATGAGTTAGATTGATAATAATAACAGTAATAAGAATAGTAATTGTCATTCTATCGATCATATAAGCATAATATGGCTAATAATATGAGTTAGATTGGTAACAATAACAATAATAAGTATAGTAATTGTCGTTCAATCGATCATATAAGCATAATATGGCTAATAATATGAGTTAGATTGATATTAATAAGAGTTATAAGTATAGTAATTGTCGTTCTATCGATCACATAAGCATAATATGGCTAATGATATGAGTTAGATTAATAATAATAAGAGTAACAAGTATAGTAATAGTCGTTCTATTGATAATATAAGCATAATATGGCTAATAATATGAGTGGGATTGATAATAATAAGAGTAACATGTATAGTAATTGTCGTTCTATCGATAATATAAGCAAAATATGGCTAATAATATGAGTTAGATTGATAATAATAACAGTAATAAGTATAGTAATTGTCGTTCAATCGATCATATAAGCATAATATGGCTAATAATATGAGTTAGATTGATAATAATAAGAGTAATAAGTATAGTAATTGTCGTTCTATCGATCATATAAGCATAATATGGCTAATAATATGAGTTAGATTGATAACAATGAGAGTAACACGTATAGTAATTGTCGTTCAATCGATCATATAAGCATAATATGGCTAATAATATGAGTTAGATTGATAAAAGTAAGAGTAATATGTATAGTAATTGTCATTCTATCGATCATATAAGCATAATATGGCCAATAATATGAGTTAGATTGATAATAATTCGAGTAACAGGTTTAGAAATTGTCGTTCAATCGATCATATATACATAATATGGCTAATAATATGAGTTAGATTGATAATAATAAGAGTAACAAGTATAGTAATTGTCGTTCTATCGATAATATAAGCATAATATGGCTAATAATATGAGTTAGATTGATAATAATGAGAGTACCAAGTATAGTAATTTTCGTTCTATCGATAATATAAGCATAATATGGCTAATAATATGAGTTAGATTGATAAAAGTAAGAGTAATATGTATAGTAATTGTCATTCTATCGATCATATAAGCATAATATGGCTAATAATATGAGTTAGATTGATAATAATAAGAGTAATAAGTATAGTAATTGTCGTTCTATCGATCAAATAAGCATAATATGGCTAATAATATGAGTTAGATTGATAATAATGAGAGTACCAAGTATAGTAATTTTCGTTCTATCGATAATATAAGCATAATATGGCTAATAATATGAGTTAGATTGATAAAAGTAAGAGTAATATGTATAGTAATTGTCATTCTATCGATCATATAAGCATAATATGGCTAATAATATGAGTTAGATTGATAATAATAAGAGTAATAAGTATAGTAATTGTCGTCCTATCGATCATATAAGCATAATATGGCTAATAATATGAGTTAGATTGATAACAATGAGAGTAACACGTATAGTAATTGTCGTTCAATCGATCATATAAGCATAATATGGCTAATAATATGAGTTAGATTGATAAAAGTAAGAGTAATATGTATAGTAATTGTCATTCTATCGATCATATAAGCATAATATGGCCAATAATATGAGTTAGATTGATAATAATTCGAGTAACAGGTTTAGAAATTGTCGTTCAATCGATCATATATACATAATATGGCTAATAATATGAGTTAGATTGATAAAAGTAAGAGTAATATGTATAGTAATTGTCATTCTATCGATCATATAAGCATAATATGGCTAATAATATGAGTTAGATTGATAACAATAACAATAATAAGTATAGTAATTGTCGTTCTATCGATCATATAAGCATAATATGGCTAATAATATGAGTTAGATTGATAATAAGAGTAATGAGTATAGTTATTGTCGTTCTATCGATAATATAAGCAAAATATGGCTAATAATATGAGGTAGATTGATAATAGTAAGAGCAATAAGTATAGTAATTGCCGTTCAATCGATCATACAAGCATAATATGGCTAATAATATGAGTTAGATTGATAATAATAAGAGTAACAAGTATAGTAATTGTCGTTCTATCGATAATTTAAGCATAATATGGCTAATAATATGAGTTACATTGGTAATAATAAGAGTAATAAGTACAGTAATCCTCGTTGAATCGATCATATAAGCATAATATGGCTAATAATATGAGTTAGATTGATAATAGCAAGAGTAATAAGTATAGTAATTGTCGTTCTATCGATCATATCTGCATAATATGGTTAATAATATGAGTTAGATTGATAATAATAAGAGTAATGAGTATAGTAATTGTCGTCCTATCGATCATATCCACATAATATGGCCAATGATATGAGTTAGATTGATAATAATAAGAGTAACAAGTATAGTAATTGTCGTTCTATCGATAATATAAGCATAATATGGCTAATAGTATGAGTTAGATTGATAATAATAAGAGTAACAAGTATAGTAATTGTCGTTCTATCGATAATTTAAGCATAATATTTCTAATAATATGAGTTAGATTGGTAATAATAAGAGTAATAAGTACAGTAATCCTCGTTCAATCGATCATATAAGCATAATATGGCTAATAATATGAGTTAGATTGATAACAGCAAGCGTAATAAGTATAGTAATTGTCGTTCTATCGATCATATCTGCATAATATGGTTAATAATATGAGTTAGATTGATAATAATAAGAGTAATGAGTATAGTAATTGTCGTCCTATCGATCATATCCACATAATATGGCCAATGATATGAGTTAGATTGATAATAATAAGAGTAACAAGTATAGTAATTGTCGTTCTATCGAAAATATAAGCATAATATGGCTAATAATATGAGTTAGATTGGTAATAATAAGAGTAATAAGTACAGTAATCCTCGTTCAATCGATCATATAAGCATAATATGGCCAATAATATGAGTTCGATTGATAATAATAACAGTAATAAGTATAGTAATTGTCGTTCTATCGATCAAATAAGCATAATATGGCTAATAATATGAGTTAGATTGATAAAAGTAAGAGTAATATGTATAGTAATTGTCATTCTATCGATCATATAAGCATAATATGGCTAATAATATGAGTTAGATTAATAATAATAAGAGTAACAAGTATAGTAATAGTCGTTCTATTGATAATATAAGCATAATATGGCTAATAATATGAGTGGGATTGATAATAATAAGAGTAACATGTATAGTAATTGTCGTTCTATCGATAATGTAAGCAAAATATGGCTAATAATATGAGTTAGATTGATAATAGTAAGAGTAATAAGTATAGTAATTGTCGTTCTATCGATAATATAAGCAAAATATGGCTAATAATATAAGTTAGATTGATAATAGTAAGATTAATAAGTATAGGAATTGTCGTTATATCGATCATATCTGCATAATATGGTTAATAATATGAGTTAGATTGATAATAATAAGAGTAATGAGTATAGTAATTGTCGTTCTATCGATAATATAAGCAAAATATGGCTAATAATATGAGTTAGATTGATAATAGTAAGAGTAATAAGTATAGTAATTGTCGTTCAATCGATCATATAAACATAATATGGCTAATAATATGAGTTAGATTGATAATAGTAAGAGGAATAAGTATAGTAATTGTCATTCTATCGATCATATAAGCTTAATATTTCTAATAATATGAGTTAGATTGATAATAACAACAATAATAAGTATAGTAATTGTCGTTCTATCGATCATATAAGCATAATATGGCTAATAATATGAGTTAGATTGATAATAATGAGAGTAACAGGTTTAGAAA
Source organism: Megachile rotundata (assembly GCF_050947335.1). Taxonomy (NCBI): domain Eukaryota; kingdom Metazoa; phylum Arthropoda; class Insecta; order Hymenoptera; family Megachilidae; genus Megachile; species Megachile rotundata. The sequence continues at coordinate 109,028 of NW_027473923.1, forward strand.
TTGTCGTTCAATCGATCTTATAAGCATAATATGGCTAATAATATGAGTTAGATTGATAAAAGTAAGATTAATATGTATAGTGATTCCTATTCTATCGATCATATAAGCATAATATGGCTAATAATATGAGTTAGATTGATAATAATGAGAGTAACAGGTTTAGAAATTGTCGTTCAATCGATCTTATAAGCATAATATGGCTAATAATATGAGTTAGATTGATAATAATAAGAGTAATAAGTATAGTAATTGTCGTTCTATCGATCATATAAGCATAATATGGCTAATAATATGAGTTAGATTAATAATAATAAGAGTAACAAGTATAGTAATAGTCGTTCTATTGATAATATAAGCATAATATGGCTAATAATATGAGTGGGATTGATAATAATAAGAGTAACATGTATAGTAATTGTCGTTCTATCGATAATGTAAGCAAAATATGGCTAATAATATGAGTTAGATTGATAATAGTAAGAGTAATAAGTATAGTAATTGTCGTTCTATCGATAATATAAGCAAAATATGGCTAATAATATGAGTTAGATTGATAATAGTAAGATTAATAAGTATAGGAATTGTCGTTATATCGATCATATCTGCATAATATGGTTAATAATATGAGTTAGATTGATAATAATAAGAGTAATGAGTATAGTAATTGTCGTTCTATCGATAATATAAGCAAAATATGGCTAATAATATGAGTTAGATTGATAATAGTAAGAGTAATAAGTATAGTAATTGTCGTTCAATCGATCATATAAACATAATATGGCTAATAATATGAGTTAGATTGATAATAGTAAGAGGAATAAGTATAGTAATTGTCATTCTATCGATCATATGAGCATAATATGGCTAATAATATGAGTTAGATTGATAATAATAAGAGTAACAAGTATAGTAATTGTCATTCTATCGATCATATAAGCATAATATGGCTAATAATATGAGTTAGATTGATAATAATAACAGTAATAAGAATAGTAATTGTCATTCTATCGATCATATAAGCATAATATGGCTAATAATATGAGTTAGATTGGTAACAATAACAATAATAAGTATAGTAATTGTCGTTCAATCGATCATATAAGCATAATATGGCTAATAATATGAGTTAGATTGATATTAATAAGAGTTATAAGTATAGTAATTGTCGTTCTATCGATCACATAAGCATAATATGGCTAATGATATGAGTTAGATTAATAATAATAAGAGTAACAAGTATAGTAATAGTCGTTCTATTGATAATATAAGCATAATATGGCTAATAATATGAGTGGGATTGATAATAATAAGAGTAACATGTATAGTAATTGTCGTTCTATCGATAATATAAGCAAAATATGGCTAATAATATGAGTTAGATTGATAATAATAACAGTAATAAGTATAGTAATTGTCGTTCAATCGATCATATAAGCATAATATGGCTAATAATATGAGTTAGATTGATAATAATAAGAGTAATAAGTATAGTAATTGTCGTTCTATCGATCATATAAGCATAATATGGCTAATAATATGAGTTAGATTGATAACAATGAGAGTAACACGTATAGTAATTGTCGTTCAATCGATCATATAAGCATAATATGGCTAATAATATGAGTTAGATTGATAAAAGTAAGAGTAATATGTATAGTAATTGTCATTCTATCGATCAAATAAGCATAATATGGCTAATAATATGAGTTAGATTGATAATAATGAGAGTAACAAGTATAGTAATTTTCGTTCTATCGATAATATAAGCATAATATGGCTAATAATATGAGTTGGATTGATAATAATAAGAGTAATAAGTATAGTAATTGTCGTTCTATCGATCTTATAAGCATAATATGGCTAATAATATGAGTTAGATTAATAATAATAAGAGTAACAAGTATAGTAATTCACGTTCTATTGATAATACAAGCATAATATGGCTAATAATATGTGTTAGATTGATGATAATAAGAGTAATAAGTATAGTAATTGTCGTTCCATCGATCATATAAGCATAATATGGCTAATAATATGAGTTAGATTGATAATAATAAGAGTAATAAGTATAGTAATTGTCGTTCTATCGATCTTATAAGCATAATATGGCTAATAATATGAGTTAGATTAATAATAATAAGAGTAACAAGTATAGTAATTCTCGTTCTATTGATAATATAAGCATAATATGGCTAATAATATGTGTTAGATTGATAATAATAAGAGTAATAAGTATAGTAATTGTCGTTCCATCGATCATATAAGCATAATATGGCTAATAATATGAGTTAGATTGATAATAATAAGAGTAATAAGTATAGTAATTGTCGTTCTATCGATCTTATAAGCATAATATGGCTAATAATATGAGTTAGATTAATAATAATAAGAGTAACAAGTATAGTAATTGTCGTTCTATTGATAATATAAGCATAATATGGCTAATAATATGTGTTAGATTGATAATAATAAGAGTAATAAGTATAGTAATTGTCGTTCCATCGATCATATAAGCATAATATGGCTAATAATATGAGTTAGATTGATAATAATAAGAGTAACAAGTATAGTAATTGTCGTTCAGTCGATAATTTAAGCATAATATGGCTAATAATATGAGTTAGATTGGTAATAATAAGAGTAATAAGTACAGTAATCCTCGTTCAATCGATCATATAAGCATAATATGGCTAATAATATGAGTTAGGTTGATAATAGCAAGAGTAATAAGTATAGTAATTGTCGTTATATCGATCATATCTGCATAATATGGTTAATAATATGAGTAAGATTGATAATAATAAGAGTAACAAGTATAGTCATTGTCGTTCTATCGATAATATAAGCATAATATGCCTAATAGTATGAGTTAGATTGGTAATAATAAGAGTAATAAGTACAGTAATCTTCGTTCAATCGATCATATAAGCATAATATGGCTAATAATGTGAGTTAGATTGATAATAGTAAGAGGAATAAGTATAGTAATTGTCATTCTATCGATCATATAAGCATAATCCGGCTAATAATATGAGTTAGATAGATAATAATAACAGTAATAAGTATAGTAATTGTCGTTCAATCGATCATATAAGCATAATATGGCTAATAATATGAGTTAGATTGATTATAATAAGAGTAATAAGTATAGTAATTGTCGTTCTATCGATCATATAAGCTTAATATTTCTAATAATATGTGTTAGATTGATAATAACAACAATAATAAGTATAGTAATTGTCGTTCTATCGATCATATAAGCATAATATGGCTAATAATATGAGTTAGATTCATAATAATGAGAGTAACAAGTATAGTAATTGAGGTTCAATCGATCATATAAGCATAATATGGCTAATAATATGAGTTAGATTGATAAAAGTAAGATTAATATGTATAGTGATTCCTATTCTATCGATCATATAAGCATAATATGGCTAATAATATGAGTTAGATTGATAATAATAAGAGTAATAAGTATAGTAATTGTCGTTCTATCGATCATATAAGCATAATATGGCTAATAATATGAGTTAGATTAATAATAATAAGAGTAACAAGTATAGTAATAGTCGTTCTATTGATAATATAAGCATAATATGGCTAATAATATGAGTGGGATTGATAATAATAAGAGTAACATGTATAGTAATTGTCGTTCTATCGATAATGTAAGCAAAATATGGCTAATAATATGAGTTAGATTGATAATAGTAAGAGTAATAAGTATAGTAATTGTCGTTCTATCGATAATATAAGCAAAATATGGCTAATAATATAAGTTAGATTGATAATAGTAAGATTAATAAGTATAGGAATTGTCGTTATATCGATCATATCTGCATAATATGGTTAATAATATGAGTTAGATTGATAATAATAAGAGTAATGAGTATAGTAATTGTCGTTCTATCGATAATATAAGCAAAATATGGCTAATAATATGAGTTAGATTGATAATAGTAAGAGTAATAAGTATAGTAATTGTCGTTCAATCGATCATATAAACATAATATGGCTAATAATATGAGTTAGATTGATAATAGTAAGAGGAATAAGTATAGTAATTGTCATTCTATCGATCATATGAGCATAATATGGCTAATAATATGAGTTAGATTGATAATAATAAGAGTAACAAGTATAGTAATTGTCATTCTATCGATCATATAAGCATAATATGGCTAATAATATGAGTTAGATTGATAATAATAACAGTAATAAGAATAGTAATTGTCATTCTATCGATCATATAAGCATAATATGGCTAATAATATGAGTTAGATTGGTAACAATAACAATAATAAGTATAGTAATTGTCGTTCAATCGATCATATAAGCATAATATGGCTAATAATATGAGTTAGATTGATATTAATAAGAGTTATAAGTATAGTAATTGTCGTTCTATCGATCACATAAGCATAATATGGCTAATAATATGAGTTTGATTAATAATAATAAGAGTAACAAGTATAGTAATAGTCGTTCTATTGATAATATAAGCATAATATGGCTAATAATATGAGTGGGATTGATAATAATAAGAGTAACATGTATAGTAATTGTCGTTCTATCGATAATATAAGCAAAATATGGCTAATAATATGAGTTAGATTGATAATAATAAGAGTAGCAAGTATAGTAATTGTCGTTCTATTGATAATATAAGCATAATATGGATAATAATATGAGTTAGATTCATAATAATGAGAGTAACAAGTATAGTAATTGACGTTCAATCGATCATATAAGCATAATATGGCTAATAATATGAGGTAGATTGATAATAGTAAGAGTCATAAGTACAGTAATCGTCGTTCAATCGATCATATAAGCATAATATGGCTAATAATATGAGTTAAATTGATAATAGCAAGAGTAATAAGTATAGTAATTGTCGTTCTATCGATCATATCTGCATAATATGGTTAATAATATGAGTTAGATTGATAATAATAAGAGTAACAAGTATAGTAATTCTCGTTCTATGGATAATATAAGCATAATATGGCTAATAATATGTGTTAGATTGATAATAATAAGAGTAATAAGTATAGTAATTGTCGTTCCATCGATCATATAAGCATAATATGGCTAATAATATGAGTTAGATTGATAATAATAAGAGTAATAAGTATAGTAATTGTCGTTCTATCGATAATATAAGCATAATATGGCTAATAATATGAGTTAGATTGATAATAATAACAGTAATAAGTATAGTAATTGTCGTTCAATCGATCATATAAGCATAATATGGCTAATAATATGAGTTAGATTGATAATAATAAGAGTAATAAGTATAGTAATTGTCGTTCTATCGATCATATAAGCATAATATGGCTAATAATATGAGTTAGATTGATAACAATGAGAGTAACACGTATAGTAATTGTCGTTCAATCGATCATATAAGCATAATATGGCTAATAATATGAGTTAGATTGATAAAAGTAAGAGTAATATGTATAGTAATTGTCATTCTATCGATCATATAAGCATAATATGGCCAATAATATGAGTTAGATTGATAATAATTCGAGTAACAGGTTTAGAAATTGTCGTTCAATCGATCATATATACATAATATGGCTAATAATATGAGTTAGATTGATAATAATAAGAGTAACAAGTATAGTAATTCTCGTTCTATGGATAATATAAGCATAATATGGCTAATAATATGTGTTAGATTGATAATAATAAGAGTAATAAGTATAGTAATTGTCGTTCCATCGATCATATAAGCATAATATGGCTAATAATATGAGTTAGATTGATAATAATAAGAGTAATAAGTATAGTAATTGTCGTTCTATCGATAATATAAGCATAATATGGCTAATAATATGAGTTAGATTGATAATAATAACAGTAATAAGTATAGTAATTGTCGTTCAATCGATCATATAAGCATAATATGGCTAATAATATGAGTTAGATTGATAATAATAAGAGTAATAAGTATAGTAATTGTCGTTCTATCGATCATATAAGCATAATATGGCTAATAATATGAGTTAGATTGATAACAATGAGAGTAACACGTATAGTAATTGTCGTTCAATCGATCATATAAGCATAATATGGCTAATAATATGAGTTAGATTGATAAAAGTAAGAGTAATATGTATAGTAATTGTCATTCTATCGATCATATAAGCATAATATGGCCAATAATATGAGTTAGATTGATAATAATTCGAGTAACAGGTTTAGAAATTGTCGTTCAATCGATCATATATACATAATATGGCTAATAATATGAGTTAGATTGATAATAATAAGAGTAACAAGTATAGTAATTGTCGTTCTATCGATAATATAAGCATAATATGGCTAATAATATGAGTTAGATTGATAAAAGTAAGAGTAATATGTATAGTAATTGCTATTCTATCGATCATATAAGCATAATATGGCTAATAATATGAGTTAGATTGATAATAATGAGAGGAACACGTTTAGAAATTGTCGTTCAATCGATCATATAAGCATAATATGGCTAATAATATGAGTTAGATTGATAATAATAAGAGTTATAAGTATAGTAATTGTCGTTCAATCGATCATATAAGCATAATATGGCTAATAATATGAGTTAGATTGATTATAATAAGAGTAATAAGTATAGTAACTGTCGTTCTATCGATCATATAAGCTTAATATTTCTAATAATATGAGTTAGATTGATAATAACAACAATAATAAGTATAGTAATTGTCGTTCTATCGATCATATAAGCATAATATGGCTAATAATATGAGTTAGATTCATAATAATGAGAGTAACAAGTATAGTAATTGAGGTTCAATCGATCATATAAGCATAATATGGCTAATAATATGAGTTAGATTGATAAAAGTAAGATTAATATGTATAGTGATTCCTATTCTATCGATCATATAAGCATAATATGGCTAATAATATGAGTTAGATTGATAATAATGAGAGTAACAGGTTTAGAAATTGTCGTTCAATCGATCTTATAAGCATAATATGGCTAATAATATGAGTTAGATTGATAATAATAAGAGTAATAAGTATAGTAATAGTCGTTCTATTGATAATATAAGCATAATATGGCTAATAATATGAGTGGGATTGATAATAATAAGAGTAACATGTATAGTAATTGTCGTTCTATCGATAATATAAGCAAAATATGGCTAATAATATGAGTTAGATTGATAATAATAAGAGTAGCAAGTATAGTAATTGTCGTTCTATTGATAATATAAGCATAATATGGATAATAATATGAGTTAGATTCATAATAATGAGAGTAACAAGTATAGTAATTGACGTTCAATCGATCATATAAGCATAATATGGCTAATAATATGAGGTAGATTGATAATAGTAAGAGTCATAAGTACAGTAATCGTCGTTCAATCGATCATATAAGCATAATATGGCTAATAATATGAGTTAAATTGATAATAGCAAGAGTAATAAGTATAGTAATTGTCGTTCTATCGATCATATCTGCATAATATGGTTAATAATATGAGTTAGATTGATAATAATAAGAGTAACAAGTATAGTAATTCTCGTTCTATGGATAATATAAGCATAATATGGCTAATAATATGTGTTAGATTGATAATAATAAGAGTAATAAGTATAGTAATTGTCGTTCCATCGATCATATAAGCATAATATGGCTAATAATATGAGTTAGATTGATAATAATAAGAGTAATAAGTATAGTAATTGTCGTTCTATCGATAATATAAGCATAATATGGCTAATAATATGAGTTAGATTGATAATAATAACAGTAATAAGTATAGTAATTGTCGTTCAATCGATCATATAAGCATAATATGGCTAATAATATGAGTTAGATTGATAATAATAAGAGTAATAAGTATAGTAATTGTCGTTCTATCGATCATATAAGCATAATATGGCTAATAATATGAGTTAGATTGATAACAATGAGAGTAACACGTATAGTAATTGTCGTTCAATCGATCATATAAGCATAATATGGCTAATAATATGAGTTAGATTGATAAAAGTAAGAGTAATATGTATAGTAATTGTCATTCTATCGATCATATAAGCATAATATGGCCAATAATATGAGTTAGATTGATAATAATTCGAGTAACAGGTTTAGAAATTGTCGTTCAATCGATCATATATACATAATATGGCTAATAATATGAGTTAGATTGATAATAATAAGAGTAACAAGTATAGTAATTCTCGTTCTATGGATAATATAAGCATAATATGGCTAATAATATGTGTTAGATTGATAATAATAAGAGTAATAAGTATAGTAATTGTCGTTCCATCGATCATATAAGCATAATATGGCTAATAATATGAGTTAGATTGATAATAATAAGAGTAATAAGTATAGTAATTGTCGTTCTATCGATAATATAAGCATAATATGGCTAATAATATGAGTTAGATTGATAATAATAACAGTAATAAGTATAGTAATTGTCGTTCAATCGATCATATAAGCATAATATGGCTAATAATATGAGTTAGATTGATAATAATAAGAGTAATAAGTATAGTAATTGTCGTTCTATCGATCATATAAGCATAATATGGCTAATAATATGAGTTAGATTGATAACAATGAGAGTAACACGTATAGTAATTGTCGTTCAATCGATCATATAAGCATAATATGGCTAATAATATGAGTTAGATTGATAAAAGTAAGAGTAATATGTATAGTAATTGTCATTCTATCGATCATATAAGCATAATATGGCCAATAATATGAGTTAGATTGATAATAATTCGAGTAACAGGTTTAGAAATTGTCGTTCAATCGATCATATATACATAATATGGCTAATAATATGAGTTAGATTGATAATAATAAGAGTAACAAGTATAGTAATTGTCGTTCTATCGATAATATAAGCATAATATGGCTAATAATATGAGTTAGATTGATAAAAGTAAGAGTAATATGTATAGTAATTGCTATTCTATCGATCATATAAGCATAATATGGCTAATAATATGAGTTAGATTGATAATAATGAGAGGAACACGTTTAGAAATTGTCGTTCAATCGATCATATAAGCATAATATGGCTAATAATATGAGTTAGATTGATAATAATAAGAGTTATAAGTATAGTAATTGTCGTTCAATCGATCATATAAGCATAATATGGCTAATAATATGAGTTAGATTGATTATAATAAGAGTAATAAGTATAGTAACTGTCGTTCTATCGATCATATAAGCTTAATATTTCTAATAATATGAGTTAGATTGATAATAACAACAATAATAAGTATAGTAATTGTCGTTCTATCGATCATATAAGCATAATATGGCTAATAATATGAGTTAGATTCATAATAATGAGAGTAACAAGTATAGTAATTGAGGTTCAATCGATCATATAAGCATAATATGGCTAATAATATGAGTTAGATTGATAAAAGTAAGATTAATATGTATAGTGATTCCTATTCTATCGATCATATAAGCATAATATGGCTAATAATATGAGTTAGATTGATAATAATGAGAGTAACAGGTTTAGAAATTGTCGTTCAATCGATCTTATAAGCATAATATGGCTAATAATATGAGTTAGATTGATAATAATAAGAGTAATAAGTATAGTAATTGTCGTTCTATCGATCATATAAGCATAATATGGCTAATAATATGAGTTAGATTAATAATAATAAGAGTAACAAGTATAGTAATAGTCGTTCTATTGATAATATAAGCATAATATGGCTAATAATATGAGTGGGATTGATAATAATAAGAGTAACATGTATAGTAATTGTCGTTCTATCGATAATGTAAGCAAAATATGGCTAATAATATGAGTTAGATTGATAATAGTAAGAGTAATAAGTATAGTAATTGTCGTTCTATCGATAATATAAGCAAAATATGGCTAATAATATGAGTTAGATTGATAATAGTAAGATTAATAAGTATAGGAATTGTCGTTATATCGATCATATCTGCATAATATGGTTAATAATATGAGTTAGATTGATAATAATAAGAGTAATGAGTATAGTAATTGTCGTTCTATCGATAATATAAGCAAAATATGGCTAATAATATGAGTTAGATTGATAATAGTAAGAGTAATAAGTATAGTAATTGTCGTTCAATCGATCATATAAACATAATATGGCTAATAATATGAGTTAGATTGATAATAGTAAGAGGAATAAGTATAGTAATTGTCATTCTATCGATCATATGAGCATAATATGGCTAATAATATGAGTTAGATTGATAATAATAAGAGTAACAAGTATAGTAATTGTCATTCTATCGATCATATAAGCATAATATGGCTAATAATATGAGTTAGATTGATAATAATAACAGTAATAAGAATAGTAATTGTCATTCTATCGATCATATAAGCATAATATGGCTAATAATATGAGTTAGATTGGTAACAATAACAATAATAAGTATAGTAATTGTCGTTCAATCGATCATATAAGCATAATATGGCTAATAATATGAGTTAGATTGATATTAATAAGAGTTATAAGTATAGTAATTGTCGTTCTATCGATCACATAAGCATAATATGGCTAATGATATGAGTTAGATTAATAATAATAAGAGTAACAAGTATAGTAATAGTCGTTCTATTGATAATATAAGCATAATATGGCTAATAATATGAGTGGGATTGATAATAATAAGAGTAACATGTATAGTAATTGTCGTTCTATCGATAATATAAGCAAAATATGGCTAATAATATGAGTTAGATTGATAATAATAACAGTAATAAGTATAGTAATTGTCGTT
>NW_027473924.1:0-78017 GCF_050947335.1 Megachile rotundata
AAGTACAGTAATTGTCGTTCTATCGATCATATAAGCATAATAAGGCTAATAATATGAGTTAGAGTGATAATACTAAGAGTAGTGAGTATAGTAATTCTCATTCTATCGATCATATAAGCATAATATGGCTAATAATATGAGTTAGATTGATAATAATAACAGTAATAAGTATAGTAATTGTCGTTCTATCGATAATATAAGCATAATATGGCTAATAATATGAGTTAGATTCATAATAATAAGAGTAATAAGTATAGTAATTGTCGTTCTATCGATCATATAAGCATAATATGGCTAATAATATGAGTTAGATTTATAATAATAAGAGTAATAAGTATAGTAATTGTCGTTCTATCGATCATATAAGCACAATATGGCTAATGATATGAGTTAGATTGATAATAATAAGAGTAATAAGTATAGTAATTGTCGTTATATCGATCATATAACCATAATATGGCTAATAGCATGAGTTAGATTGATAATAATAAGAGTAATGAGTATAGTAATTGTCGTTCTATCGATCATATCTGCATAATATGGTTAATAATATGAGTTAGATTGATAATAGTGAGTGTAATAAATATAGTAATTGTCGTTCTATCGCTCATATAAGCACAATATGGCTAATAATATGAGTTAGATTGATAATAATAAGAGTAATAAGTATATCAATTGTCGTTCTATCGATCATATAAGCATAATATGGCTAATAATATGAGTTAGATTGATAATAATAAGTGTAATAAGTATAGTAATTGTCGTTCTATCGATCATAATTGCATAATATGGTTAATAATATGAGTTAGATTGATAATAATAAGAGCAATGAGTATTGTAATTGTCGTACTATCGATCATATAAGCATAATATGGCTAATAATATGAGTTAGATTGATAATAATAAGTGTAAAAAGTAGAGTAATTGTCGTTCGATCGATCATATCTGCATAATATGGTTAATAATATGAGTTAGATTGATAATAATAAGAGTAATGAGTAGAGTAATTGTCGTACTATCGATCATATAAGCATAATATGGCTAATAATGTGAGTTAGATTGATAATAGTGAGTGCAATAAATATAGTAATTGTCGTTCTATCGCTCATATAAGCACAATATGGCTAATAATATGAGTTAGATTGATAATAATAAGAGTAATAAGTATAGTAATTGTCGTTCTCTCGATCATATAAGCATAATATGGCTAATAATATGAGTCAGATTGATAATAATAACAGTAATAAGTATATTAATTGTCGTTCTATCGATAATATAAGCATAATAGGGCTAATAATATGAGTTAGATTGATAATACTAAGAGTAGTGAGTATAGTAATTCTCGTTCTATCGATCATGTAAGCATAATATGGCTAATAATATGAGTTAGATTGATAATAATGAGAGTAATAAGTATAGTAATTGTCGTTCTATCGGTCATTTAAGCATAATATGGCTAATAATATGAGTCAGATTGATAATAATAACAGTAATAAGTATAGTAATTGTCGTTCTATCGATCATTTAAGCATAATATGGCTAATAATATGAGTTAGGTTGATAATAATAACAGTAATAAGTATAGTAATTGTCGTTCTATCGATAATATAAGCATAATATGGCTAATAATACGAGTTAGATTGATAATAATAAGAGTAATAAGTATAGTAATTCTCGTTCTATCGATCATATAAGCATAATATGGCTAATAATATGAGTTAGATTTATACTAATAAGAGTAATAAGTACAGTAATTGTCGTTCTATCGATCATATAAGCATAATAAGGCTAATAATATGAGTTAGAGTGATAATACTAAGAGTAGTGAGTATAGTAATTCTCATTCTATCGATCATATAAGCATAATATGGCTAATAATATGAGTTAGATTGATAATAATAACAGTAATAAGTATAGTAATTGTCGTTCTATCGATAATATAAGCATAATATGGCTAATAATATGAGTTAGATTTATAATAATAAGAGTAATAAGTATAGTAATTGTCGTTCTATCGATCATATAAGCACAATATGGCTAATGATATGAGTTAGATTGATAATAATAAGAGTAATAAGTATAGTAATTGTCGTTATATCGATCATATAACCATAATATGGCTAATAGCATGAGTTAGATTGATAATAATAAGAGTAATGAGTATAGTAATTGTCGTTCTATCGATCATATCTGCATAATATGGTTAATAATATGAGTTAGATTGATAATAGTGAGTGTAATAAATATAGTAATTGTCGTTCTATCGCTCATATAAGCACAATATGGCTAATAATATGAGTTAGATTGATAATAATAAGAGTAATAAGTATAGCAATTGTCGTTCTATCGATCATATAAGCATAATATGGCTAATAATATGAGTTAGATTGATAATAATAAGTGTAATAAGTATAGTAATTGTCGTTCTATCGATCATAATTGCATAATATGGTTAATAATATGAGTTAGATTGATAATAATAAGAGCAATGAGTATTGTAATTGTCGTACTATCGATCATATAAGCATAATATGGCTAATAATATGAGTTAGATTGATAATAATAAGTGTAAAAAGTAGAGTAATTGTCGTTCGATCGATCATATCTGCATAATATGGTTAATAATATGAGTTAGATTGATAATAATAAGAGTAATGAGTAGAGTAATTGTCGTACTATCGATCATATAAGCATAATATGGCTAATAATGTGAGTTAGATTGATAATAGTGAGTGCAATAAATATAGTAATTGTCGTTCTATCGCTCATATAAGCACAATATGGCTAATAATATGAGTTAGATTGATAATAATAAGAGTAATAAGTATAGTAATTGTCGTTCTCTCGATCATATAAGCATAATATGGCTAATAATATGAGTCAGATTGATAATAATAACAGTAATAAGTATATTAATTGTCGTTCTATCGATAATATAAGCATAATAGGGCTAATAATATGAGTTAGATTGATAATACTAAGAGTAGTGAGTATAGTAATTCTCGTTCTATCGATCATATAATCATAATATGGCTAATAATATGAGTTAGATTGATAATACTAAGAGTAGTGAGTATAGTAATTGTCGTTCTATCGATCATATAAGCATAATATGGCTAATAATATGAGTTAGATTGATAATAATAAGAGTAGTAAGTATATACTCTTATTTGTCATATATTTGTCGTTCTATCGATCATATAAGCATAATATGGCTAATAATACGAGTTAGATTGATAATAATAAGAGTAGTGAGTATAGTAATTCTCATTCTATCGATCATATAGGCATAATATGGCTAATAATATGAGTTAGATTGATAATAATAAGAGTAATATGTATCGTAATTGTCGTTCTCTCGATCATATAAGCATAATATGGCTAATAATATGAGTTAGAGTGATAATACTAAGAGTAGTGAGCATAGTAATTCTCATTCTATCGATCATATAAGCATAATACGGCTAATAATATGAGTTAGATTGATAATAATAAGAGTAATAAGTATAGTATTTGTCGTTCTATCGATCATATAAGCATAATATGGCTAATAATGCGAGTTAGATTGATAATAATAAGAGTAATAAGTATAGTAATTGTCGTTCTATCGATCATTTAAGCATAATATGGCTAATAATATGTGTTAGATTGATAATAATAACAGTAATAAGTATAGTAATTGTCGTTATATGGATAATATAAGCATAATATGGCTAATAATATGAGTTAGATTGATAATACTAAGAGTAGTGAGTATAGTAATTCTCGTTCTATCGATCATATAAGCATAATATGGCTAATAATATGAGTTAGATTGATAATAATAAGAGTAATAAGTATAGTAATTGTCGTTCCATCGGTCATTTAAGCATAATATGCCTAATAATATGAGTCAGATTGATAATAATAAGAGTAATAAGTATAGTAATTGTCGTTCTATCGATCATTTAACCATAATATGGCTAATAATATGAGTTAGATTGATAATAATAACAGTAATAAGTAAAGTAATTGTCGTTCTATCGATAATATAAGCATAATATGGCTAATAATATGAGTTAGATTCATAATAATAAGAGTAATAAGTATAGTAATTGTCGTTCTATCGATCATATAAGCATAATATGGCTAATAATATGAGTTAGATTGATAATACTAAGGGTAGTGAGTATAGTAATTGTCGTTCTATCGATCATATAAGCATAATATGGCTAATAATATGAGTTGGATTGATAATAATAGGAGTAATAAGTATAGTAATTGTCGTTCTATCGATCATATAAGCATAATATGGCTAATAATATGAGTTAGATTGATAATACTAAGAGCAGTGAGTATAGTAATTCTCGTTCTATCGATCATATAAGCATAATATGGCTAATAATATGAGTTAGATTGATAATAATAAGAGTAATAAGTATAGTAATTGTCGTTCTATCGGTCATTTAAGCATTATATGCCTAATAATATGAGTCAGATTGATAATAATAACAGTAATAAGTATAGTAATTGTCGTTCTATCGATCATATAAGCATAATATGGCTAATAATATGAGTTAGATTGGTAATACTAAGAGTAGTGAGTATAGTAATTCTCATTCTAGCGATCATATAAGCATAATATGGCTAATAGTATGAGTTAGATAGATAATAATAAGAGTAATGAGTATAGTAATTGTAGTTCTATCGATCATATCTGCATAATATGGTTAATAATATGAGTTAGATTCATAATAATAACAGTAATAAGTATAGTAATTGTCGTTCTATCGATAATATAACCATAATATGGCTAATAATATGAGTTAGATTGATAATACTAAGAGTAGTGAGTATAGTAATTCTCGTTCTATCGATCATATAAGCATAATATGGCTAATAATATGAGTTAGATTGATAATAATAAGAGTAGTAAGTATAGTATTTGTCGTTCTATCGATCATATAAGCATAATATGGCTAATAATATGAGTTGGATTGATAATAATAAGAGTAATAAGTATAGTAATTGTCGTTCTATCGATCATATAAGCATAATATGGCTAATAATATGAGTTAGATTGATAATACTAAGAGTAGTGAGTATAGTAATTCTCATTCTATCGATCATATAAGCATAATATGGCCAATAATATGAGTTAGATAGATAATAATAAGAGTAATGAGTATAGTAATTGTAGTTCTATCGATCATATCTGCATAATATGGTTAATAATATGAGTTAGATTCATAATAATAACAGTAATATGTATAGTAATTGTCGTTCTATCGATCATTTAAGCATAATATGGCTAATAATATGAGTTAGATTGAAAATAATAAGAGAAATAAGTATAGTAATTGTCGTTCTATCGGTCATTTAAGCATAATATGGCGAATAATATGAGTTGGGTTGATAAAACTAAGAATAATAAGTATAGTAACTGTCGTTCTATCGATCATATAAGCATAATATGGTTAATAATATGAGTTAGAATGATAATAATAAGAGTAATAAGTATAGTAATTGTCGTTCTATCGATCATATCTGCATAATATGGTTAATAATATGAGTTAGATTGATAATAGTGAGTGTAATAAGTATAGTGAATGTCGTTCTATCGATCATATCAGCATAATATGGGTAATAATATGAGTTGGATTGATAATAATAAGAGTAATGAGTATAGTAATTGTAGTTCTATCGATCATATAAGCGTAATATGGCTAATAATATGAGTAAGAATCATAATAATAAGAGTAATGAGTATAGTAATTGTAGTTCTATCGATCATATCTGCATAATATGGTTAATAATATGAGTTAGATTCATAATAATAACAGTAAGAAGTATAGTAATTGTCGTTCTATCGATAATATAACCATAATATGTCTAATAATATGAGTTAGAGTGATAATACTAAGAGTAGTGAGTATAGTAATTCTCATTCTATCGATCATATAAGCATAATATGGCTAATAATATGAGTTAGATTGATAATAATAACAGTAATAAGTATAGTAATTGTCGTTCTATCGATAATATAAGCATAATATGGCTAATAATATGAGTTAGATTCATAATAATAAGAGTAATAAGTATAGTAATTGTCGTTCTATCGATCATATAAGCATAATATGGCTAATAATATGAGTTAGATTTATAATAATAAGAGTAATTAGTATAGTAATTGTCGTTCTATCGATCATATAAGCACAATATGACTAATAATATGAGTTAGATTGATAATAATAAGAGTAATAAGTATAGTAATTGTCGTTATATCGATCATATAACCATAATATGGCTAATAGCATGAGTTAGATTGATAATAATAAGAGTAATGAGTATAGTAATTGTCGTTCTATCGATCATATCTGCATAATATGGTTAATAATATGAGTTAGATTGATAATAATAAGAGTAATAAGTATAGTAATTGTCGTTCTATCGATCATATAAGCATAATATGGCTAATAATATGAGTTAGATTGATAATAATAACAGTAATAAGTATAGTAATTGTCGTTCTATCGATAATATAACCATAATATGGCTAATAATATGAGTTAGATTGACAATACTAAGAGTAGTGAGTATAGTAATTCTCGTTCTATCGATCATATAAGCATAATATGGCTAATAATATGAGTTAGATTGATAATACTAAGAGTAGTGAGTATAGTAATTCTCGTTCTATCGATCATATAAGCATAATATGGCTAATAATATGAGTTAGATTGATAATAATAAGAGTAATAAGTATAGTAATTGTCGTTCTATCGGTCATTTAAGCATAATATGGCTAATAATATGAGTCAGATTGATAATAATAACAGTAATAAGTATAGTAATTGTCGTTCTATAGATAATATAAGCATAATATGGCTAATAATATGAGTTAGATTGATAATACTAAGAGTAGTGAGTATAGTAATTCTCGTTCTATCGATCATATAATCATAATATGGCTAATAATATGAGTTAGATTGATAATACTAAGAGTAGTGGGTATAGTAATTGTCGTTCTATCGATCATATAAGCATAATATGGCTAATAATATGAGTTAGATTGATAATACTAAGAGTAGTGAGTATAGTAATTGTCGTTCTATCGATCATATAAGCATAATATGGCTAATAATATGAGTTAGATTGATAATAATAAGAGTAATAAGTATAGTAATTGTCGTTCTATCGATCATATAAGCATAATATGGCTAATAATATGAGTTAGATTGATAATACTAAGAGTAGAGAGTATAGTAATTCTCATTCTATCGATCATATAAGCATAATATGGCTAATAATATGAGTTAGATAGATAATAATAAGAGTAATGAGTATAGTAATTGTAGTTCTATCGATCATATCTGCATAATATGGTTAATAATATGAGTTAGATTCATAATAATAACAGTAATAAGCATAGTAATTGTCGTTCTATCGATAATATAACCATAATATGGCTAATAATATGAGTTAGATTGATAATAATAAGAGTAATAAGTACAGTAATTGTCGTTCTATCGATCATATAAGCATAATAAGGCTAATAATATGAGTTAGAGTGATAATACTAAGAGTTGTGAGTATAGTAATTCTCATTCTATCGATCATATAAGCATAATATGGCTAATAATATGAGTTAGATTGATAATAATAAGAGTAATAAGTATAGTAATTGTCGTTCTATCGGTCATTTAAGCATAATATGGCTAATAATATGAGTCAGATTGATAATAATAACAGTAATAAGTATAGTAATTGTCGCTCTATCGATAATATAAGCATAATATGGCTAATAATATGAGTTAGATTGATAATACTAAGAGTAGTGAGTATAGTAATTCTCGTTCTATCGATCATATAATCATAATATGGCTAATAATATGAGTTAGATTGATAATACTAAGAGTAGTGAGTATAGTAATTGTCGTTCTATCGATCATATAAGCATAATATGGCTAATAATATGAGTTAGATTGATAATAATAAGAGTAATAAGTATAGTAATTGTCGTTCTATCGATCATATAAGCATAATATGGCTAATAATATGAGTTAGATTGATAATACTAAGAGTAGAGAGTATAGTAATTCTCATTCTATCGATCATATAAGCATAATATGGCTAATAATATGAGTTAGATAGATAATAATAAGAGTAATGAGTATAGTAATTGTAGTTCTATCGATCATATCTGCATAATATGGTTAATAATATGAGTTAGATTCATAATAATAACAGTAATAAGCATAGTAATTGTCGTTCTATCGATAATATAACCATAATATGGCTAATAATATGAGTTAGATTGATAATAATAAGAGTAATAAGTACAGTAATTGTCGTTATATGGATAATATAAGCATAATATGGCTAATAATATGAGTTAGATTGATAATACTAAGAGTAGTGAGTATAGTAATTCTCGTTCTATCGATCATATAAGCATAATATGGCTAATAATATGAGTTAGATTGATAATAATAAGAGTAATAAGTATAGTAATTGTCGTTCCATCGGTCATTTAAGCATAATATGCCTAATAATATGAGTCAGATTGATAATAATAACAGTAATAAGTATAGTAATTGTCGTTCTCTCGATCATATAAGCATAATATGGCTAATAATATGAGTTAGAGTGATAATACTAAGAGTAGTGAGTATAGTAATTCTCATTCTATCGATCATATAAGCATAATATGGCTAATAATATGAGTTAGATTGATAATAATAACAGTAATAAGTAAAGTAATTGTCGTTCTATCGATAATATAAGCATAATATGGCTAATAATATGAGTTGGATTGATAATAATAGGAGTAATAAGTATAGTAATTGTCGTTCTATCGATCATATAAGCATAATATGGCTAATAATATGAGTTAGATTGATAATACTAAGAGTAGTGAGTATAGTAATTCTCGTTCTATCGATCATATAAGCATAATATGGCTAATAATATGAGTTAGATTGATAATAATAAGAGTAATAAGTATAGTAATTGTCGTTCTATCGGTCATTTAAGCATTATATGCCTAATAATATGAGTCAGATTGATAATAATAACAGTAATAAGTATAGTAATTGTCGTTCTCTCGATCATATAAGCATAATATGGCTAATAATATGAGTTAGATTGATAATACTAAGAGTAGTGAGTATAGTAATTCTCGTTCTATCGATCATATAAGCATAATATGGCTAATAATATGAGTTAGATTGATAATAATAAGAGTAGTAAGTATAGTATTTGTCGTTCTATCGATCATATAAGCATAATATGGCTAATAATATGAGTTAGATTCATAATAATAACAGTAATAAGTATAGTAATTGTCGTTCTATCGATCATTTAAGCATAATATGGCTAATAATATGAGTTAGATTGAAAATAATAAGAGAAATAAGTATAGTAATTGTCGTTCTATCGGTCATTTAAGCATAATATGGCGAATAATATGAGTTGGGTTGATAAAACTAAGAATAATAAGTATAGTAACTGTCGTTCTATCGATCATATAAGCATAATATGGTTAATAATATGAGTTAGAATGATAATAATAAGAGTAATAAGTATAGTAATTGTCGTTCTATCGATCATATTTGCATAATATGGTTAATAATATGAGTTAGATTGATAATAGTGAGTGTAATAAGTATAGTGAATGTCGTTCTATCGACCATATCAGCATAATATGGGTAATAATATGAGTTGGATTGATAATAATAAGAGTAATGAGTATAGTAATTGTAGTTCTATCGATCATATAAGCGTAATATGGCTAATAATATGAGTAAGAATCATAATAATAAGAGTAATGAGTATAGTAATTGTAGTTCTATCGATCATATCTGCATAATATGGTTAATAATATGAGTTAGATTCATAATAATAACAGTAAGAAGTATAGTAATTGTCGTTCTATCGATAATATAACCATAATATGGCTAATAATATGAGTTAGAGTGATAATACTAAGAGTAGTGAGTATAGTAATTCTCATTCTATCGATCATGTAAGCATAATATGGCTAATAATATGAGTTAGATTGATAATAATAACAGTAATAAGTATAGTAATTGTCGTTCTATCGATAATATAAGCATAATATGGCTAATAATATGAGTTAGATTCATATTAATAAGAGTAATAAGTATAGTAATTGTCGTTCTATCGATCATATCAGCATAATATGGCTAATAATATGAGTTAGATTTATAATAATAAGAGTATTTAGTATAGTAATTGTCGTTCTATCGATCATATCTGCATAATATGGTTAATAATATGAGTTAGATTGATAATAATAAGAGTAATAAGTATAGTAATTGTCGTTCTATCGATCATATAATCATAATATGGCTAATAATATGAGTTAGATTGATAATAATAACAGTAAGAAGTATAGTAATTGTCGTTCTATCGATAATATAACCATAATATGGCTAATAATATGAGTTAGATTGATAATACTAAGAGTAGTGAGTATAGTAATTCTCGTTCTATCGATCATATAAGCATAATATGGCTAATAATATGAGTTAGATTGATAATACTAAGAGTAGTGAGTATAGTAATTCTCGTTCTATCGATCATATAAGCATAATATGGCTAATAATATGAGTTAGATTGATAATACTAAGAGTTGTGAGTATAGTAATTCTCATTCTATCGATCATATAAGCATAATATGGCTAATAATATGAGTTAGATTGATAATAATAAGAGTAATAAGTATAGTAATTGTCGTTCTATCGGTCATTTAAGCATAATATGGCTAATAATATGAGTCAGATTGATAATAATAACAGTAATAAGTATAGTAATTGTCGCTCTATCGATAATATAAGCATAATATGGCTAATAATATGAGTTAGATTGATAATACTAAGAGTAGTGAGTATAGTAATTCTCGTTCTATCGATCATATAATCATAATATGGCTAATAATATGAGTTAGATTGATAATACTAAGAGTAGTGAGTATAGTAATTGTCGTTCTATCGATCATATAAGCATAATATGGCTAATAATATGAGTTAGATTGATAATAATAAGAGTAATAAGTATAGTAATTGTCGTTCTATCGATCATATAAGCATAATATGGCTAATAATATGAGTTAGATTGATAATACTAAGAGTAGAGAGTATAGTAATTCTCATTCTATCGATCATATAAGCATAATATGGCTAATAATATGAGTTAGATAGATAATAATAAGAGTAATGAGTATAGTAATTGTAGTTCTATCGATCATATCTGCATAATATGGATAATAATATGAGTTAGATTCATAATAATAACAGTAATAAGCATAGTAATTGTCGTTCTATCGATAATATAACCATAATATGGCTAATAATATGAGTTAGATTGATAATAATAAGAGTAATAAGTACAGTAATTGTCGTTATATGGATAATATAAGCATAATATGGCTAATAATATGAGTTAGATTGATAATACTAAGAGTAGTGAGTATAGTAATTCTCGTTCTATCGATCATATAAGCATAATATGGCTAATAATATGAGTTAGATTGATAATAATAAGAGTAATAAGTATAGTAATTGTCGTTCCATCGGTCATTTAAGCATAATATGCCTAATAATATGAGTCAGATTCATAATAATAACAGTAATAAGTATAGTAATTGTCGTTCTCTCGATCATATAAGCATAATATGGCTAATAATATGAGTTAGAGTGATAATACTAAGAGTAGTGAGTATAGTAATTCTCATTCTATCGATCATATAAGCATAATATGGCTAATAATATGAGTTAGATTGATAATAATAACAGTAATAAGTAAAGTAATTGTCGTTCTATCGATAATATAAGCATAATATGGCTAATAATATGAGTTGGATTGATAATAATAGGAGTAATAAGTATAGTAATTGTCGTTCTATCGATCATATAAGCATAATATGGCTAATAATATGAGTTAGATTGATAATACTAAGAGTAGTGAGTATAGTAATTCTCGTTCTATCGATCATATAAGCATAATATGGCTAATAATATGAGTTAGATTGATAATAATAAGAGTAATAAGTATAGTAATTGTCGTTCTATCGGTCATTTAAGCATTATATGCCTAATAATATGAGTCAGATTGATAATAATAACAGTAATAAGTATAGTAATTGTCGTTCTCTCGATCATATAAGCATAATATGGCTAATAATATGAGTTAGATTGATAATACTAAGAGTAGTGAGTATAGTAATTCTCGTTCTATCGATCATATAAGCATAATATGGCTAATAATATGAGTTAGATTGATAATAATAAGAGTAGTAAGTATAGTATTTGTCGTTCTATCGATCATATAAGCATAATATGGCTAATAATATGAGTTAGATTCATAATAATAACAGTAATAAGTATAGTAATTGTCGTTCTATCGATCATTTAAGCATAATATGGCTAATAATATGAGTTAGATTGAAAATAATAAGAGAAATAAGTATAGTAATTGTCGTTCTATCGGTCATTTAAGCATAATATGGCGAATAATATGAGTTGGGTTGATAAAACTAAGAATAATAAGTATAGTAACTGTCGTTCTATCGATCATATAAGCATAATATGGTTAATAATATGAGTTAGAATGATAATAATAAGAGTAATAAGTATAGTAATTGTCGTTCTATCGATCATATCTGCATAATATGGTTAATAATATGAGTTAGATTGATAATAGTGAGTGTAATAAGTATAGTGAATGTCGTTCTATCGACCATATCAGCATAATATGGGTAATAATATGAGTTGGATTGATAATAATAAGAGTAATGAGTATAGTAATTGTAGTTCTATCGATCATATAAGCGTAATATGGCTAATAATATGAGTAAGAATCATAATAATAAGAGTAATGAGTATAGTAATTGTAGTTCTATCGATCATATCTGCATAATATGGTTAATAATATGAGTTAGATTCATAATAATAACAGTAAGAAGTATAGTAATTGTCGTTCTATCGATAATATAACCATAATATGGCTAATAATATGAGTTAGAGTGATAATACTAAGAGTAGTGAGTATAGTAATTCTCATTCTATCGATCATGTAAGCATAATATGGCTAATAATATGAGTTAGATTGATAATAATAACAGTAATAAGTATAGTAATTGTCGTTCTATCGATAATATAAGCATAATATGGCTAATAATATGAGTTAGATTCATATTAATAAGAGTAATAAGTATAGTAATTGTCGTTCTATCGATCATATCAGCATAATATGGCTAATAATATGAGTTAGATTTATAATAATAAGAGTATTTAGTATAGTAATTGTCGTTCTATCGATCATATCTGCATAATATGGTTAATAATATGAGTTAGATTGATAATAATAAGAGTAATAAGTATAGTAATTGTCGTTCTATCGATCATATAATCATAATATGGCTAATAATATGAGTTAGATTGATAATAATAACAGTAATAAGTATAGTAATTGTCGTTCTATCGATAATATAACCATAATATGGCTAATAATATGAGTTAGATTGATAATACTAAGAGTAGTGAGTATAGTAATTCTCGTTCTATCGATCATATAAGCATAATATGGCTAATAATATGAGTTAGATTGATAATACTAAGAGTAGTGAGTATAGTAATTCTCGTTCTATCGATCATATAAGCATAATATGGCTAATAATATGAGTTAGATTGATAATAATAAGAGTAATAAGTATAGTAATTGTCGTTCTATCGGTCATTTAAGCATAATATGGCTAATAATATGAGTCAGATTGATAATAATAACAGTAATAAGTATAGTAATTGTCGTTCTATCGATAATATAAGCATAATATGGCTAATAATATGAGTTAGATTGATAATACTAAGAGTAGTGAGTATAGTAATTCTCGTTCTATCGATCATATAATCATAATATGGCTAATAATATGAGTTAGATTGATAATACTAAGAGTAGTGAGTATAGTAATTGTCGTTCTATCGATCATATAAGCATAATATGGCTAATAATATGAGTTAGATTGATAATACTAAGAGTAGTGAGTATAGTAATTCTCATTCTATCGATCATATAAGCATAATATGGTTAATAGTATGAGTTAGATAGATAATAATAAGAGTAATGAGTATAGTAATTGTAGTTCTATCGATCATATCTGCATAATATGGTTAATAATATGAGTTAGATTCATAATAATAACAGTAATAAGTATAGTAATTGTCGTTCTATCGATAATATAACCATAATATGGCTAATAATATGAGTTAGATTGATAATACTAAGAGTAGTGAGTATAGTAATTCTCGTTCTATCGATCATATAAGCATAATATGGCTAATAATATGAGTTAGATTGATAATAATAAGAGTAGTAAGTATAGTATTTGTCGTTCTATCGATCATATAAGCATAATATGGCTAATAATATGAGTTAGATTCATAATAATAACAGTAATAAGTATAGTAATTGTCGTTCTATCGATCATTTAAGCATAATATGGCTAATAATATGAGTTAGATTGAAAATAATAAGAGAAATAAGTATAGTAATTGTCGTTCTATCGGTCATTTAAGCATAATATGGCGAATAATATGAGTTGGGTTGATAAAACTAAGAATAATAAGTATAGTAACTGTCGTTCTATCGATCATATAAGCATAATATGGTTAATAATATGAGTTAGAATGATAATAATAAGAGTAATAAGTATAGTAATTGTCGTTCTATCGATCATATCTGCATAATATGGTTAATAATATGAGTTAGATTGATAATAGTGAGTGTAATAAGTATAGTGAATGTCGTTCTATCGACCATATCAGCATAATATGGGTAATAATATGAGTTGGATTGATAATAATAAGAGTAATGAGTATAGTAATTGTAGTTCTATCGATCATATAAGCGTAATATGACTAATAATATGAGTAAGAATCATAATAATAAGAGTAATGAGTATAGTAATTGTAGTTCTATCGATCATATCTGCATAATATGGTTAATAATATGAGTTAGATTCATAATAATAACAGTAAGAAGTACAGTAATTGTCGTTCTATCGATAATATAACCATAATATGGCTAATAATATGAGTTAGAGTGATAATACTAAGAGTAGTGAGTATAGTAATTCTCATTCTATCGATCATATAAGCATAATATGGCTAATAATATGAGTTAGATTGATAATAATAACAGTAATAAGTATAGTAATTGTCGTTCTATCGATAATATAAGCATAATATGGCTAATAATATGAGTTAGATTCATATTAATAAGAGTAATAAGTATAGTAATTGTCGTTCTATCGATCATATAAGCATAATATGGCTAATAATATGAGTTAGATTTATAATAATAAGAGTATTTAGTATAGTAATTGTCGTTCTATCGATCATATCTGCATAATATGGTTAATAATATGAGTTAGATTGATAATAATAAGAGTAATAAGTATAGTAATTGTCGTTCTATCGATCATATAATCATAATATGGCTAATAATATGAGTTAGGTTGATAATAATAACAGTAATAAGTATAGTAATTGTCGTTCTATCGATAATATAACCATAATATGGCTAATAATATGAGTTAGATTGATAATACTAAGAGTAGTGAGTATAGTAATTCTCGTTCTATCGATCATATAAGCATAATATGGCTAATAATATGAGTTAGATTGATAATACGAAGAGTAGTGAGTATAGTAAGTCTCGTTCTATCGATCATATAAGCATAATATGGCTAATAATATGAGTTAGATTGATAATAATAAGAGTAATAAGTATAGTAATTGTCGTTCTATCGGTCATTTAAGCATAATATGGCTAATAATATGAGTCAGATTGATAATAATAACAGTAATAAGTATAGTAATTGTCGTTCTATCGATAATATAAGCATAATATGGCTAATAATATGAGTTAGATTGATAATACTAAGAGTAGTGAGTATAGTAATTCTCGTTCTATCGATCATATAATCATAATATGGCTAATAATATGAGTTAGATTGATAATACTAAGAGTAGTGAGTATAGTAATTGTCGTTCTATCGATCATATAAGCATAATATGGCTAATAATATGAGTTAGATTGATAATACTAAGAGTAGTGAGTATAGTAATTGTCGTTCTATCGATCATATAAGCATAATATGGCTAATAATATGAGTTAGATTGATAATAATAAGAGTAATATGTATAGTAATTGTCGTTCTATCGATCATGTAAGCATAATATGGCTAATAATATGAGTTAGATTGATAATACTAAGAGTAGAGAGTATAGTAATTCTCATTCTATCGATCATATAAGCATAATATGGCTAATAATATGAGTTAGATAGATAATAATAAGAGTAATGAGTATAGTAATTGTAGTTCTATCGATCATATCTGCATAATATGGTTAATAATATGAGTTAGATTCATAATAATAACAGTAATAAGCATAGTAATTGTCGTTCTATCGATAATATAACCATGATATGGCTAATAATATGAGTTAGATTGATAATAATAAGAGTAATAAGTACAGTAATTGTCGTTCTATCGATCATATAAGCATAATAAGGCTAATAATATGAGTTAGAGTGATAATACTAAGAGTTGTGAGTATAGTAATTCTCATTCTATCGATCATATAAGCATAATATGGCTAATAATATGAGTTAGATTGATAATAATAAGAGTAATAAGTATAGTAATTGTCGTTCTCTCGATCATATAAGCATAATATGGCTAATAATATGAGTTAGAGTGATAATACTAAGAGTAGTGAGTATAGTAATTCTCATTCTATCGATCATATAAGCATAATATGGCTAATAATATGAGTTAGATTGATAATAATAACAGTAATAAGTATAGTAATTGTCGTTCTATCGATAATATAAGCATAATATGGCTAATAATATGTGTTAGATTCATAATAATAAGAGTAATAAGTATAGTAATTGTCGTTCTATCGATCATATAAGCATAATATGGCTAATAATATGAGTTAGATTGATAATACTAAGAGTAGTGAGTATAGTAATTCTCATTCTATCGATCATATAAGCACAATATGGCTAATAATATGAGTTAGATAGATAATAATAAGAGTAATGAGTATAGTAATTGTAGTTCTATCGATCATATCTGCATAATATGGTTAATAATATGAGTTAGATTCATAATAATAACAGTAATAAGTATAGTAATTGTCGTTCTATCGATAATATAACCATAATATGGCTAATAATATGAGTTAGATTGATAATACTAAGAGTAGTGAGTATAGTAATTCTCGTTCTATCGATCATATAAGCATAATATGGCTAATAATATGAGTTAGATTGATAATAATAAGAGTAATAAGTACAGTAATTGTCGTTCTATCGATCATATAAGCATAATAAGGCTAATAATATGAGTTAGAGTGATAATACTAAGAGTAGTGAGTATAGTAATTCTCATTCTATCGATCATATAAGCATAATATGGCTAATAATATGAGTTAGATTGATAATAATAAGAGTAATAAGTATAGTAATTGTCGTTCTCTCGATCATATAAGCATAATATGGCTAATAATATGAGTTAGATTGATAATACTAAGAGTAGTGAGTATAGTAATTCTCGTTCTATCGATCATGTAAGCATAATATGGCTAATAATATGAGTTAGATTGATAATAATAAGAGTAATAAGTATAGTAATTGTCGTTCTATCGGTCATTTAAGCATAATATGGCTAATAATATGAGTCAGATTGATAATAATAACAGTAATAAGTATAGTAATTGTCGTTCTATCGATCATTTAAGCATAATATGGCTAATAATATGAGTTAGGTTGATAATAATAACAGTAATAAGTATAGTAATTGTCGTTCTATCGATAATATAAGCATAATATGGCTCATAATACGAGTTAGATTGATAATAATAAGAGTAATAAGTATAGTAATTCTCGTTCTATCGATCATATAAGCATAATATGGCTAATAATATGAGTTAGATTTATACTAATAAGAGTAATAAGTACAGTAATTGTCGTTCTATCGATCATATAAGCATAATAAGGCTAATAATATGAGTTAGAGTGATAATACTAAGAGTAGTGAGTATAGTAATTCTCATTCTATCGATCATATAAGCATAATATGGCTAATAATATGAGTTAGATTGATAATAATAACAGTAATAAGTATAGTAATTGTCGTTCTATCGATAATATAAGCATAATATGGCTAATAATATGAGTTAGATTCATAATAATAAGAGTAATAAGTATAGTAATTGTCGTTCTATCGATCATATAAGCATAATATGGCTAATAATATGAGTCAGATTGATAATAATAACAGTAATAAGTATAGTAATTGTCGTTCTATCGATAATATAAGCATAATATGGCTAATAATATGAGTTAGATTGATAATACTAAGAGTAGTGAGTATAGTAATTCTCGTTCTATCGATCATGTAAGCATAATATGGCTAATAATATGAGTTAGATTGATAATAATAAGAGTAATAAGTATAGTAATTGTCGTTCTATCGGTCATTTAAGCATAATATGGCTAATAATATGAGTCAGATTGATAATAATAACAGTAATAAGTATAGTATTTGTCGTTCTGTCGATCATATAAGCATAATATGGCTAATAATACGAGTTAGATTGATAATAATAAGAGTAATAAGTACAGTAATTGTCGTTCTATCGATCATTTAAGCATAATATGGCTAATAATATGAGTTAGGTTGATAATAATAACAGTAATAAGTATAGTAATTGTCGTTCTATCGATAATATAAGCATAATATGGCTAATAATACGAGTTAGATTGATAATAATAAGAGTAATAAGTATAGTAATTCTCGTTCTATCGATCATATAAGCATAATATGGCTAATAATATGAGTTAGATTTATACTAATAAGAGTAATAAGTACAGTAATTGTCGTTCTATCGATCATATAAGCATAATAAGGCTAATAATATGAGTTAGAGTGATAATACTAAGAGTAGTGAGTATAGTAATTCTCATTCTATCGATCGTATAAGCATAATATGGCTAATAATATGAGTTAGATTGATAATAATAACAGTAATAAGTATAGTAATTGTCGTTCTATCGATAATATAAGCATAATATGGCTAATAATATGAGTTAGATTCATAATAATAAGAGTAATAAGTATAGTAATTGTCGTTCTATCGATCATATAAGCATAATATGGCTAATAATATGAGTTAGATTTATAATAATAAGAGTAATAAGTATAGTAATTGTCGTTCTATCGATCATATAAGCACAATATGGCTAATAATATGAGTTAGATTGATAATAATAAGAGTAATAAGTATAGTAATTGTCGTTATATCGATCATATAACCATAATATGGCTAATAGCATGAGTTAGATTGATAATAATAAGAGTAATGAGTATAGTAATTGTCGTTCTATCGATCATATCTGCATAATATGGTTAATAATATGAGTTAGATTGATAATAGTGAGTGTAATAAATATAGTAATTGTCGTTCTATCGCTCATATAAGCACAATATGGCTAATAATATGAGTTAGATTGATAATAATAAGAGTAATAAGTATAGCAATTGTCGTTCTATCGATCATATAAGCATAATATGGCTAATAATATGAGTTAGATTGATAATAATAAGTGTAATAAGTATAGTAATTGTCGTTCTATCGATCATAATTGCATGATATGGTTAATAATATGAGTTAGATTGATAATAATAAGAGCAATGAGTATTGTAATTGTCGTGCTATCGATCATATAAGCATAATATGGCTAATAATATGAGTTAGATTGATAATAATAAGTGTAAAAAGTAGAGTAATTGTCGTTCGATCGATCATATCTGCATAATATGGTTAATAATATGAGTTAGATTGATAATAATAAGAGTAATGAGTAGAGTAATTGTCGTACTATCGATCATATAAGCATAATATGGCTAATAATGTGAGTTAGATTGATAATAGTGAGTGCAATAAATATAGTAATTGTCGTTCTATCGCTCATATAAGCACAATATGGCTAATAATATGAGTTAGATTGATAATAATAAGAGTAATAAGTATAGTAATTGTCGTTCTCTCGATCATATAAGCATAATATGGCTAATAATATGAGTCAGATTGATAATAATAACAGTAATAAGTATATTAATTGTCGTTCTATCGATAATATAAGCATAATAGGGCTAATAATATGAGTTAGATTGATAATACTAAGAGTAGTGAGTATAGTAATTCTCGTTCTATCGATCATATAATCATAATATGGCTAATAATATGAGTTAGATTGATAATACTAAGAGTAGTGAGTATAGTAATTGTCGTTCTATCGATCATATAAGCATAATATGGCTAATAATATGAGTTAGATTGATAATAATAAGAGTAGTAAGTATAGTATTTGTCGTTCTATCGATCATATAAGCATAATATGGCTAATAATACGAGTTAGATTGATAATAATAAGAGTAGTGAGTATAGTAATTCTCATTCTATCGATCATATAGGCATAATATGGCTAATAATATGAGTTAGATTGATAATAATAAGAGTAATAAGTACAGTAATTGTCGTTCTATCGATCATATAAGCATAATAAGGCTAATAATATGAGTTAGAGTGATAATACTAAGAGTAGTGAGTATAGTAATTCTCATTCTATCGATCATATAAGCATAATATGGCTAATAATATGAGTTAGATTGATAATAATAACAGTAATAAGTATAGTAATTGTCGTTCTATCGATAATATAAGCATAATATGGCTAATAATATGAGTTAGATTCATAATAATAAGAGTAATAAGTATAGTAATTGTCGTTCTATCGATCATATAAGCATAATATGGCTAATAATATGAGTCAGATTGATAATAATAACAGTAATAAGTATAGTAATTGTCGTTCTATCGATAATATAAGCATAATATGGCTAATAATATGAGTTAGATTGATAATACTAAGAGTAGTGAGTATAGTAATTCTCGTTCTATCGATCATGTAAGCATAATATGGCTAATAATATGAGTTAGATTGATAATAATAAGAGTAATAAGTATAGTAATTGTCGTTCTATCGGTCATTTAAGCATAATATGGCTAATAATATGAGTCAGATTGATAATAATAACAGTAATAAGTATAGTATTTGTCGTTCTGTCGATCATATAAGCATAATATGGCTAATAATACGAGTTAGATTGATAATAATAAGAGTAATAAGTATAGTAATTGTCGTTCTATCGATCATTTAAGCATAATATGGCTAATAATATGAGTTAGGTTGATAATAATAACAGTAATAAGTATAGTAATTGTCGTTCTATCGATAATATAAGCATAATATGGCTAATAATATGAGTTAGATTGATAATACTAAGAGTAGTGAGTATAGTAATTCTCGTTCTATCGATCATGTAAGCATAATATGGCTAATAATATGAGTTAGATTGATAATAATGAGAGTAATAAGTATAGTAATTCTCGTTCTATCGATCATATAATCATAATATGGCTAATAATATGAGTTAGATTGATAATACTAAGAGTAGTGAGTATAGTAATTGTCGTTCTATCGATCATATAAGCATAATATGGCTAATAATATGAGTTAGATTGATAATAATAAGAGTAGTAAGTATAGTGTTTGTCGTTCTATCGATCATATAAGCATAATATGGCTAATAATACGAGATAGATTGATAATAATAAGAGTAGTGAGTATAGTAATTGTCGTTCTATCGATAATATAAGCATAATATGGCTAATAATATGAGTTAGATTGATAATACTAAGGGTAGTGAGTATAGTAATTGTCGTTCTATCGATCATATAGGCATAATATGGCTAATAATATGAGTTAGATTGATAATAATAAGAGTAATATGTATAGTAATTGTCGTTCTCTCGATCATATAAGCATAATATGGCTAATAATATGAGTTAGAGTGATAATACTAAGAGTAGTGAGCATAGTAATTCTCATTCTATCGATCATATAAGCATAATATGGCTAATAATATGAGTTAGATTGATAATAATAAGAGTAATAAGTATAGTATTTGTCGTTCTATCGATCATATAAGCATAATATGGCTAATAATGCGAGTTAGATTGATAATAATAAGAGTAATAAGTATAGTAATTGTCGTTCTATCGATCATTTAAGCATAATATGGCTAATACTATGTGTTAGATTGATAATAATAACAGTAATAAGTATAGTAATTGTCGTTATATGGATAATATAAGCATAATATGGCTAATAATATGAGTTAGATTGATAATACTAAGAGTAGTGAGTATAGTAATTCTCGTTCTATCGATCATATAAGCATAATATGGCTAATAATATGTGTTAGATTGATAATAATAAGAGTAATAAGTATAGTGATTGTCGTTCCATCGATAATATAAGCATAATATGGCTAATAATATGAGTTAGATTGATAATACTAAGGGTAGTGAGTATAGTAATTGTCGTTCTATCGATCATATAAGCATAATATGGCTAATAATATGAGTTGGATTGATAATAATAAGAGTAATAAGTATAGTAATTGTCGTTCTATCGATAATATAACCATAATATGGCTAATAATATGAGTTAGAGTGATAATACTAAGAGTAGTGAGTATAGTAATTCTCATTCTATCGATCATATAAGCATAATATGGCTAATAATATGAGTTAGATTGATAATAATAACAGTAATAAGTATAGTAATTGTCGTTCTATCGATAATATAAGCATAATATGGCTAATAATATGAGTTAGATTCATAATAATAAGAGTAATAAGTATAGTAATTGTCGTTCTATCGATCATATAAGCATAATATGGCTAATAATATGAGTTAGATTTATAATAATAAGAGTAATTAGTATAGTAATTGTCGTTCTATCGATCATATAAGCACAATATGACTAATAATATGAGTTAGATTGATAATAATAAGAGTAATAAGTATAGTAATTGTCGTTATATCGATCATATAACCATAATATGGCTAATAGCATGAGTTAGATTGATAATAATAAGAGTAATGAGTATAGTAATTGTCGTTCTATCGATCATATCTGCATAATATGGTTAATAATATGAGTTAGATTGATAATAATAAGAGTAATAAGTATAGTAATTGTCGTTCTATCGATCATATATGCATAATATGGCTAATAGTATGAGTTAGATAGATAATAATAAGAGTAATGAGTATAGTAATTGTAGTCCTATCGATCATATCTGCATAATATGGTTAATAATATGAGTTAGATTCATAATAATAACAGTAATAAGTATAGTAATTGTCGTTCTATCGATAATATAACCATAATATGGCTAATAATATGAGTTAGATTGATAATACTAAGAGTAGTGAGTATAGTAATTCTCGTTCTATCGATCATATAAGCATAATATGGCTAATAATATGAGTTAGATTGATAATAATAAGAGTAGTATGTATAGTATTTGTCGTTCTATCGATCATATAAGCATAATATGGCTAATAATACGAGTTAGATTGATAATAATAAGAGTAATAAGTATAGTAATTGTCGTTCTATCGATCATTTAACCATAATATAGCTAATAATATGAGTTAGATTGATAATAATAAGAGTAATAAGTATAGTAATTGTCGTTCTATCGATAATATAAGCATAATATGGCTAATAATATGAGTTAGATTGATAATACTAAGGGTAGTGAGTATAGTAATTGTCGTTCTATCGATCATATAAGCATAATATGGCTAATAATATGAGTTGGATTGATAATAATAAGAGTAATAAGTATAGTAATTGTCGTTCTATCGATCATATAAGCATAATATGGCTAATAATATGAGTTAGATTGATAATACTAAGAGTAGTGAGTATAGTAATTCTCATTCTATCGATCATATAAGCATAATATGGCCAATAATATGAGTTAGATAGATAATAATAAGAGTAATGAGTATAGTAATTGTAGTTCTATCGATCATATCTGCATAATATGGTTAATAATATGAGTTAGATTCATAATAATAACAGTAATAAGTATAGTAATTGTCGTTCTATCGATCATTTAAGCATAATATGGCTAATAATATGAGTTAGATTGAAAATAATAAGAGAAATAAGTATAGTAATTGTCGTTCTATCGGTCATTTAAGCATAATATGGCGAATAATATGAGTTGGGTTGATAAAACTAAGAATAATAAGTATAGTAACTGTCGTTCTATCGATCATATAAGCATAATATGGTTAATAATATGAGTTAGAATGATAATAATAAGAGTAATAAGTATAGTAATTGTCGTTCTATCGATCATATCTGCATAATATGGTTAATAATATGAGTTAGATTGATAATAGTGAGTGTAATAAGTATAGTGAATGTCGTTCTATCGATCATATCAGCATAATATGGGTAATAATATGAGTTGGATTGATAATAATAAGAGTAATGAGTATAGTAATTGTAGTTCTATCGATCATATAAGCGTAATATGGCTAATAATATGAGTAAGAATCATAATAATAAGAGTAATGAGTATAGTAATTGTAGTTCTATCGATCATATCTGCATAATATGGTTAATAATATGAGTTAGATTCATAATAATAACAGTAAGAAGTATAGTAATTGTCGTTCTATCGATAATATAACCATAATATGGCTAATAATATGAGTTAGAGTGATAATACTAAGAGTAGTGAGTATAGTAATTCTCATTCTATCGATCATATAAGCATAATATGGCTAATAATATGAGTTAGATTGATAATAATAACAGTAATAAGTATAGTAATTGTCGTTCTATCGATAATATAAGCATAATATGGCTAATAATATGAGTTAGATTCATAATAATAAGAGTAATAAGTATAGTAATTGTCGTTCTATCGATCATATAAGCATAATATGGCTAATAATATGAGTTAGATTTATAATAATAAGAGTAATTAGTATAGTAATTGTCGTTCTATCGATCATATAAGCACAATATGACTAATAATATGAGTTAGATTGATAATAATAAGAGTAATAAGTATAGTAATTGTCGTTATATCGATCATATAACCATAATATGGCTAATAGCATGAGTTAGATTGATAATAATAAGAGTAATGAGTATAGTAATTGTCGTTCTATCGATCATATCTGCATAATATGGTTAATAATATGAGTTAGATTGATAATAATAAGAGTAATAAGTATAGTAATTGTCGTTCTATCGATCTTATAAGCATAATATGGCTAATAATATGAGTCAGATTGATAATAATAACAGCAATAAGTATAGTAATTGTCGTTCTATCGATAATATAAGCATAATAGGGCTAATAATATGAGTTAGATTGATAATACTAAGAGTAGTGAGTATAGTAATTCTCGTTCTATCGATCATATAATCATAATATGGCTAATAATATGAGTTAGATTGATAATACTAAGAGTAGTGAGTATAGTAATTGTCGTTCTATCGATCATATAAGCATAATATGGCTAATAATATGAGTTAGATTGATAATAATAAGAGTAGTAAGTATAGTGTTTGTCGTTCTATCGATCATATAAGCATAATATGGCTAATAATACGAGATAGATTGATAATAATAAGAGTAGTGAGTATAGTAATTGTCGTTCTATCGATAATATAAGCATAATATGGCTAATAATATGAGTTAGATTGATAATACTAAGGGTAGTGAGTATAGTAATTGTCGTTCTATCGATCATATAAGCATAATATGGCTAATAATATGAGTTCGATTGATAATAATAAGAGTAATAAGTATAGTAATTGTCGTTCTATCGATCATATAAGCATAATATGGCTAATAATATGAGTTAGATTGATAATACTAAGAGTAGTGAGTATAGTAATTCTCATTCTATCGATCATATAAGCATAATATGGCTAATAATATGAGTTAGATAGATAATAATAAGAGTAATGAGTATAGTAATTCTCGTTCTATCGATAATATAAGCATAATATGGCTAATAATATGAGTTGGATTGATAATAATAAGAGTAATAAGTATAGTAATTGTCGTTCTATCGATCATATAAGCATAATATGGCTAATAATATGAGTTAGATTGATAATACTAAGAGTAGTGAGTATAGTAATTCTCATTCTATCGATCATATAAGCATAATATGGCTAATAATATGAGTTAGATTGATAATAATAACAGTAATAAGTATAGTAATTGTCGTTCTATCGATAATATAAGCATAATATGGCTAATAATATGTGTTAGATTCATAATAATAAGAGTAATAAGTATAGTAATTGTCGTTCTATCGATCATATAAGCATAATATGGCTAATAATATGAGTTAGATTGATAATACTAAGAGTAGTGAGTATAGTAATTCTCATTCTATCGATCATATAAGCACAATATGGCTAATAATATGAGTTAGATAGATAATAATAAGAGTAATGAGTATAGTAATTGTAGTTCTATCGATCATATCTGCATAATATGGTTAATAATATGAGTTAGATTCATAATAATAACAGTAATAAGTATAGTAATTGTCGTTCTATCGATAATATAACCATAATATGGCTAATAATATGAGTTAGATTGATAATACTAAGAGTAGTGAGTATAGTAATTCTCGTTCTATCGATCATATAAGCATAATATGGCTAATAATATGAGTTAGATTGATAATAATAAGAGTAATAAGTACAGTAATTGTCGTTCTATCGATCATATAAGCATAATAAGGCTAATAATATGAGTTAGAGTGATAATACTAAGAGTAGTGAGTATAGTAATTCTCATTCTATCGATCATATAAGCATAATATTGGCTAATAATATGAGTTAGATTGATAATAATAAGAGTAATAAGTATAGTAATTGTCGTTCTCTCGATCATATAAGCATAATATGGCTAATAATATGAGTTAGATTGATAATACTAAGAGTAGTGAGTATAGTAATTCTCGTTCTATCGATCATGTAAGCATAATATGGCTAATAATATGAGTTAGATTGATAATAATAAGAGTAATAAGTATAGTAATTGTCGTTCTATCGGTCATTTAAGCATAATATGGCTAATAATATGAGTCAGATTGATAATAATAACAGTAATAAGTATAGTAATTGTCGTTCTATCGATCATTTAAGCATAATATGGCTAATAATATGAGTTAGGTTGATAATAATAACAGTAATAAGTATAGTAATTGTCGTTCTATCGATAATATAAGCATAATATGGCTAATAATACGAGTTAGATTGATAATAATAAGAGTAATAAGTATAGTAATTCTCGTTCTATCGATCATATAAGCATAATATGGCTAATAATATGAGTTAGATTTATACTAATAAGAGTAATAAGTACAGTAATTGTCGTTCTATCGATCATATAAGCATAATAAGGCTAATAATATGAGTTAGAGTGATAATACTAAGAGTAGTGAGTATAGTAATTCTCGTTCTATCGATAATATAAGCATAATATGGCTAATAATATGAGTTGGATTGATAATAATAAGAGTAATAAGTATAGTAATTGTCGTTCTATCGATCATATAAGCATAATATGGCTAATAATATGAGTTAGATTGATAATACTAAGAGTAGTGAGTATAGTAATTCTCATTCTATCGATCATATAAGCATAATATGGCTAATAATATGAGTTAGATTGATAATAATAACAGTAATAAGTATAGTAATTGTCGTTCTATCGATAATATAAGCATAATATGGCTAATAATATGTGTTAGATTCATAATAATAAGAGTAATAAGTATAGTAATTGTCGTTCTATCGATCATATAAGCATAATATGGCTAATAATATGAGTTAGATTGATAATACTAAGAGTAGTGAGTATAGTAATTCTCATTCTATCGATCATATAAGCACAATATGGCTAATAATATGAGTTAGATAGATAATAATAAGAGTAATGAGTATAGTAATTGTAGTTCTATCGATCATATCTGCATAATATGGTTAATAATATGAGTTAGATTCATAATAATAACAGTAATAAGTATAGTAATTGTCGTTCTATCGATAATATAACCATAATATGGCTAATAATATGAGTTAGATTGATAATACTAAGAGTAGTGAGTATAGTAATTCTCGTTCTATCGATCATATAAGCATAATATGGCTAATAATATGAGTTAGATTGATAATAATAAGAGTAATAAGTACAGTAATTGTCGTTCTATCGATCATATAAGCATAATAAGGCTAATAATATGAGTTAGAGTGATAATACTAAGAGTAGTGAGTATAGTAATTCTCATTCTATCGATCATATAAGCATAATATGGCTAATAATATGAGTTAGATTGATAATAATAAGAGTAATAAGTATAGTAATTGTCGTTCTCTCGATCATATAAGCATAATATGGCTAATAATATGAGTTAGATTGATAATACTAAGAGTAGTGAGTATAGTAATTCTCGTTCTATCGATCATGTAAGCATAATATGGCTAATAATATGAGTTAGATTGATAATAATAAGAGTAATAAGTATAGTAATTGTCGTTCTATCGGTCATTTAAGCATAATATGGCTAATAATATGAGTCAGATTGATAATAATAACAGTAATAAGTATAGTAATTGTCGTTCTATCGATCATTTAAGCATAATATGGCTAATAATATGAGTTAGGTTGATAATAATAACAGTAATAAGTATAGTAATTGTCGTTCTATCGATAATATAAGCATAATATGGCTAATAATACGAGTTAGATTGATAATAATAAGAGTAATAAGTATAGTAATTCTCGTTCTATCGATCAT
Source organism: Megachile rotundata (assembly GCF_050947335.1). Classification (NCBI taxonomy): domain Eukaryota; kingdom Metazoa; phylum Arthropoda; class Insecta; order Hymenoptera; family Megachilidae; genus Megachile; species Megachile rotundata. Next base: position 28,849 of record NW_027473924.1, read on the forward strand.
ATAAGCATAATATGGCTAATAATATGAGTTAGATTTATACTAATAAGAGTAATAAGTACAGTAATTGTCGTTCTATCGATCATATAAGCATAATAAGGCTAATAATATGAGTTAGAGTGATAATACTAAGAGTAGTGAGTATAGTAATTCTCATTCTATCGATCATATAAGCATAATATGGCTAATAATATGAGTTAGATTGATAATAATAACAGTAATAAGTATAGTAATTGTCGTTCTATCGATAATATAAGCATAATATGGCTAATAATATGAGTTAGATTCATAATAATAAGAGTAATAAGTATAGTAATTGTCGTTCTATCGATCATATAAGCATAATATGGCTAATAATATGAGTCAGATTGATAATAATAACAGTAATAAGTATAGTAATTGTCGTTCTATCGATAATATAAGCATAATATGGCTAATAATATGAGTTAGATTGATAATACTAAGAGTAGTGAGTATAGTAATTCTCGTTCTATCGATCATGTAAGCATAATATGGCTAATAATATGAGTTAGATTGATAATAATAAGAGTAATAAGTATAGTAATTGTCGTTCTATCGGTCATTTAAGCATAATATGGCTAATAATATGAGTCAGATTGATAATAATAACAGTAATAAGTATAGTATTTGTCGTTCTGTCGATCATATAAGCATAATATGGCTAATAATACGAGTTAGATTGATAATAATAAGAGTAATAAGTACAGTAATTGTCGTTCTATCGATCATTTAAGCATAATATGGCTAATAATATGAGTTAGGTTGATAATAATAACAGTAATAAGTATAGTAATTGTCGTTCTATCGATCATATAAGCATAATATGGCTAATAATATGAGTTAGATTTATACTAATAAGAGTAATAAGTACAGTAATTGTCGTTCTATCGATCATATAAGCATAATAAGGCTAATAATATGAGTTAGAGTGATAATACTAAGAGTAGTGAGTATAGTAATTCTCATTCTATCGATCGTATAAGCATAATATGGCTAATAATATGAGTTAGATTGATAATAATAACAGTAATAAGTATAGTAATTGTCGTTCTATCGATAATATAAGCATAATATGGCTAATAATATGAGTTAGATTCATAATAATAAGAGTAATAAGTATAGTAATTGTCGTTCTATCGATCATATAAGCATAATATGGCTAATAATATGAGTTAGATTTATAATAATAAGAGTAATAAGTATAGTAATTGTCGTTCTATCGATCATATAAGCACAATATGGCTAATAATATGAGTTAGATTGATAATAATAAGAGTAATAAGTATAGTAATTGTCGTTCTATCGATCATATCTGCATAATATGGTTAATAATATGAGTTAGATTGATAATAGTGAGTGTAATAAATATAGTAATTGTCGTTCTATCGCTCATATAAGCACAATATGGCTAATAATATGAGTTAGATTGATAATAATAAGAGTAATAAGTATAGCAATTGTCGTTCTATCGATCATATAAGCATAATATGGCTAATAATATGAGTTAGATTGATAATAATAAGTGTAATAAGTATAGTAATTGTCGTTCTATCGATCATAATTGCATAATATGGTTAATAATATGAGTTAGATTGATAATAATAAGAGCAATGAGTATTGTAATTGTCGTGCTATCGATCATATAAGCATAATATGGCTAATAATATGAGTTAGATTGATAATAATAAGTGTAAAAAGTAGAGTAATTGTCGTTCGATCGATCATATCTGCATAATATGGTTAATAATATGAGTTAGATTGATAACAATAAGAGTAATGAGTAGAGTAATTGTCGTACTATCGATCATATAAGCATAATATGGCTAATAATGTGAGTTAGATTGATAATAGTGAGTGCAATAAATATAGTAATTGTCGTTCTATCGCTCATATAAGCACAATATGGCTAATAATATGAGTTAGATTGATAATAATAAGAGTAGTGAGTATAGTAATTGTCGTTCTATCGATAATATAAGCATAATATGGCTAATAATATGAGTTAGATTGATAATACTAAGGGTAGTGAGTATAGTAATTGTCGTTCTATCGATCATATAAGCATAATATGGCTAATAATATGAGTTCGATTGATAATAATAAGAGTAATAAGTATAGTAATTGTCGTTCTATCGATCATATAAGCATAATATGGCTAATAATATGAGTTAGATTGATAATACTAAGAGTAGTGAGTATAGTAATTCTCATTCTATCGATCATATAAGCATAATATGGCTAATAATATGAGTTAGATAGATAATAATAAGAGTAATGAGTATAGTAATTCTCGTTCTATCGATAATATAAGCATAATATGGCTAATAATATGAGTTGGATTGATAATAATAAGAGTAATAAGTATAGTAATTGTCGTTCTATCGATCATATAAGCATAATATGGCTAATAATATGAGTTAGATTGATAATACTAAGAGTAGTGAGTATAGTAATTCTCATTCTATCGATCATATAAGCATAATATGGCTAATAATATGAGTTAGATTGATAATAATAACAGTAATAAGTATAGTAATTGTCGTTCTATCGATAATATAAGCATAATATGGCTAATAATATGTGTTAGATTCATAATAATAAGAGTAATAAGTATAGTAATTGTCGTTCTATCGATCATATAAGCATAATATGGCTAATAATATGAGTTAGATTGATAATACTAAGAGTAGTGAGTATAGTAATTCTCATTCTATCGATCATATAAGCACAATATGGCTAATAATATGAGTTAGATAGATAATAATAAGAGTAATGAGTATAGTAATTGTAGTTCTATCGATCATATCTGCATAATATGGTTAATAATATGAGTTAGATTCATAATAATAACAGTAATAAGTATAGTAATTGTCGTTCTATCGATAATATAACCATAATATGGCTAATAATATGAGTTAGATTGATAATACTAAGAGTAGTGAGTATAGTAATTCTCGTTCTATCGATCATATAAGCATAATATGGCTAATAATATGAGTTAGATTGATAATAATAAGAGTAATAAGTACAGTAATTGTCGTTCTATCGATCATATAAGCATAATAAGGCTAATAATATGAGTTAGAGTGATAATACTAAGAGTAGTGAGTATAGTAATTCTCATTCTATCGATCATATAAGCATAATATGGCTAATAATATGAGTTAGATTGATAATAATAAGAGTAATAAGTATAGTAATTGTCGTTCTCTCGATCATATAAGCATAATATGGCTAATAATATGAGTTAGATTGATAATACTAAGAGTAGTGAGTATAGTAATTCTCGTTCTATCGATCATGTAAGCATAATATGGCTAATAATATGAGTTAGATTGATAATAATAAGAGTAATAAGTATAGTAATTGTCGTTCTATCGGTCATTTAAGCATAATATGGCTAATAATATGAGTCAGATTGATAATAATAACAGCAATAAGTATAGTAATTGTCGTTCTATCGATCATTTAAGCATAATATGGCTAATAATATGAGTTAGGTTGATAATAATAACAGTAATAAGTATAGTAATTGTCGTTCTATCGATAATATAAGCATAATATGGCTAATAATACGAGTTAGATTGATAATAATAAGAGTAATAAGTATAGTAATTCTCGTTCTATCGATCATATAAGCATAATATGGCTAATAATATGAGTTAGATTTATACTAATAAGAGTAATAAGTACAGTAATTGTCGTTCTATCGATCATATAAGCATAATAAGGCTAATAATATGAGTTAGAGTGATAATACTAAGAGTAGTGAGTATAGTAATTCTCATTCTATCGATCATATAAGCATAATATGGCTAATAATATGAGTTAGATTGATAATAATAACAGTAATAAGTATAGTAATTCTCGTTCTATCGATCATATAAGCATAATATGGCTAATAATATGAGTTAGATTTATACTAATAACAGTAATAAGTATAGTAATTGTCGTTCTATCGATAATATAAGCATAATATGGCTAATAATATGAGTTAGATTGATAATACTAAGAGTAGTGAGTATAGTAATTCTCGTTCTATCGATCATGTAAGCATAATATGGCTAATAATATGAGTTAGATTGATAATAATAAGAGTAATAAGTATAGTAATTGTCGTTCTATCGGTCATTTAAGCATAATATGGCTAATAATATGAGTCAGATTGATAATAATAACAGTAATAAGTATAGTATTTGTCGTTCTGTCGATCATATAAGCATAATATGGCTAATAATACGAGTTAGATTGATAATAATAAGAGTAATAAGTACAGTAATTGTCGTTCTATCGATCATTTAAGCATAATATGGCTAATAATATGAGTTAGGTTGATAATAATAACAGTAATAAGTATAGTAATTGTCGTTCTATCGATAATATAAGCATAATATGGCTAATAATACGAGTTAGATTGATAATAATAAGAGTAATAAGTATAGTAATTCTCGTTCTATCGATCATATAAGCATAATATGGCTAATAATATGAGTTAGATTTATACTAATAAGAGTAATAAGTACAGTAATTGTCGTTCTATCGATCATATAAGCATAATAAGGCTAATAATATGAGTTAGAGTGATAATACTAAGAGTAGTGAGTATAGTAATTCTCATTCTATCGATCGTATAAGCATAATATGGCTAATAATATGAGTTAGATTGATAATAATAACAGTAATAAGTATAGTAATTGTCGTTCTATCGATAATATAAGCATAATATGGCTAATAATATGAGTTAGATTCATAATAATAAGAGTAATAAGTATAGTAATTGTCGTTCTATCGATCATATAAGCATAATATGGCTAATAATATGAGTTAGATTTATAATAATAAGAGTAATAAGTATAGTAATTGTCGTTCTATCGATCATATAAGCACAATATGGCTAATAATATGAGTTAGATTGATAATAATAAGAGTAATAAGTATAGTAATTGTCGTTCTATCGATCATATCTGCATAATATGGTTAATAATATGAGTTAGATTGATAATAGTGAGTGTAATAAATATAGTAATTGTCGTTCTATCGCTCATATAAGCACAATATGGCTAATAATATGAGTTAGATTGATAATAATAAGAGTAATAAGTATAGCAATTGTCGTTCTATCGATCATATAAGCATAATATGGCTAATAATATGAGTTAGATTGATAATAATATGTGTAATAAGTATAGTAATTGTCGTTCTATCGATCATAATTGCATAATATGGTTAATAATATGAGTTAGATTGATAATAATAAGAGCAATGAGTATTGTAATTGTCGTGCTATCGATCATATAAGCATAATATGGCTAATAATATGAGTTAGATTGATAATAATAAGTGTAAAAAGTAGAGTAATTGTCGTTCGATCGATCATATCTGCATAATATGGTTAATAATATGTGTTAGATTGATAACAATAAGAGTAATGAGTAGAGTAATTGTCGTACTATCGATCATATAAGCATAATATGGCTAATAATGTGAGTTAGATTGATAATAGTGAGTGCAATAAATATAGTAATTGTCGTTCTATCGCTCATATAAGCACAATATGGCTAATAATATGAGTTAGATTGATAATAATAAGAGTAATAAGTATAGTAATTGTCGTTCTCTCGATCATATAAGCATAATATGGCTAATAATATGAGTCAGATTGATAATAATAACAGTAATAAGTATATTAATTGTCGTTCTATCGATAATATAAGCATAATAGGGCTAATAATATGAGTTAGATTGATAATACTAAGAGTAGTGAGTATAGTAATTCTCGTTCTATCGATCATATAATCATAATATGGCTAATAATATGAGTTAGATTGATAATACTAAGAGTAGTGAGTATAGTAATTGTCGTTCTATCGATCATATAAGCATAATATGGCTAATAATATGAGTTAGATTGATAATAATAAGAGTAGTAAGTATAGTATTTGTCGTTCTATCGATCATATAAGCATAATATGGCTAATAATACGAGTTAGATTGATAATAATAAGAGTAGTGAGTATAGTAATTCTCATTCTATCGATCATATAGGCATAATATGGCTAATAATATGAGTTAGATTGATAATAATAAGAGTAATAAGTACAGTAATTGTCGTTCTATCGATCATATAAGCATAATAAGGCTAATAATATGAGTTAGAGTGATAATACTAAGAGTAGTGAGTATAGTAATTCTCATTCTATCGATCATATAAGCATAATATGGCTAATAATATGAGTTAGATTGATAATAATAACAGTAATAAGTATAGTAATTGTCGTTCTATCGATAATATAAGCATAATATGGCTAATAATATGAGTTAGATTCATAATAATAAGAGTAATAAGTATAGTAATTGTCGTTCTATCGATCATATAAGCATAATATGGCTAATAATATGAGTCAGATTGATAATAATAACAGTAATAAGTATAGTAATTGTCGTTCTATCGATAATATAAGCATAATATGGCTAATAATATGAGTTAGATTGATAATACTAAGAGTAGTGAGTATAGTAATTCTCGTTCTATCGATCATGTAAGCATAATATGGCTAATAATATGAGTTAGATTGATAATAATAAGAGTAATAAGTATAGTAATTGTCGTTCTATCGGTCATTTAAGCATAATATGGCTAATAATATGAGTCAGATTGATAATAATAACAGTAATAAGTATAGTATTTGTCGTTCTGTCGATCATATAAGCATAATATGGCTAATAATACGAGTTAGATTGATAATAATAAGAGTAATAAGTATAGTAATTGTCGTTCTATCGATCATTTAAGCATAATATGGCTAATAATATGAGTTAGGTTGATAATAATAACAGTAATAAGTATAGTAATTGTCGTTCTATCGATAATATAAGCATAATATGGCTAATAATATGAGTTAGATTGATAATACTAAGAGTAGTGAGTATAGTAATTCTCGTTCTATCGATCATGTAAGCATAATATGGCTAATAATATGAGTTAGATTGATAATAATGAGAGTAATAAGTATAGTAATTCTCGTTCTATCGATCATATAATCATAATATGGCTAATAATATGAGTTAGATTGATAATACTAAGAGTAGTGAGTATAGTAATTGTCGTTCTATCGATCATATAAGCATAATATGGCTAATAATATGAGTTAGATTGATAATAATAAGAGTAGTAAGTATAGTGTTTGTCGTTCTATCGATCATATAAGCATAATATGGCTAATAATACGAGATAGATTGATAATAATAAGAGTAGTGAGTATAGTAATTGTCGTTCTATCGATAATATAAGCATAATATGGCTAATAATATGAGTTAGATTGATAATACTAAGGGTAGTGAGTATAGTAATTGTCGTTCTATCGATCATATAGGCATAATATGGCTAATAATATGAGTTAGATTGATAATAATAAGAGTAATATGTATAGTAATTGTCGTTCTCTCGATCATATAAGCATAATATGGCTAATAATATGAGTTAGAGTGATAATACTAAGAGTAGTGAGCATAGTAATTCTCATTCTATCGATCATATAAGCATAATATGGCTAATAATATGAGTTAGATTGATAATAATAAGAGTAATAAGTATAGTATTTGTCGTTCTATCGATCATATAAGCATAATATGGCTAATAATGCGAGTTAGATTGATAATAATAAGAGTAATAAGTATAGTAATTGTCGTTCTATCGATCATTTAAGCATAATATGGCTAATAATATGTGTTAGATTGATAATAATAACAGTAATAAGTATAGTAATTGTCGTTATATGGATAATATAAGCACAATATGGCTAATAATATGAGTTAGATTGATAATACTAAGAGTAGTGAGTATAGTAATTCTCGTTCTATCGATCATATAAGCATAATATGGCTAATAATATGTGTTAGATTGATAATAATAAGAGTAATAAGTATAGTGATTGTCGTTCCATCGATAATATAAGCATAATATGGCTAATAATATGAGTTAGATTGATAATACTAAGGGTAGTGAGTATAGTAATTGTCGTTCTATCGATCATATAAGCATAATATGGCTAATAATATGAGTTGGATTGATAATAATAAGAGTAATAAGTATAGTAATTGTCGTTCTATCGATAATATAACCATAATATGGCTAATAATATGAGTTAGAGTGATAATACTAAGAGTAGTGAGTATAGTAATTCTCATTCTATCGATCATATAAGCATAATATGGCTAATAATATGAGTTAGATTGATAATAATAACAGTAATAAGTATAGTAATTGTCGTTCTATCGATAATATAAGCATAATATGGCTAATAATATGAGTTAGATTCATAATAATAAGAGTAATAAGTATAGTACATTGTCGTTCTATCGATCATATAAGCATAATATGGCTAATAATATGAGTTAGATTTATAATAATAAGAGTAATTAGTATAGTAATTGTCGTTCTATCGATCATATAAGCACAATATGACTAATAATATGAGTTAGATTGATAATAATAAGAGTAATAAGTATAGTAATTGTCGTTATATCGATCATATAACCATAATATGGCTAATAGCATGAGTTAGATTGATAATAATAAGAGTAATGAGTATAGTAATTGTCGTTCTATCGATCTATCTGCATAATATGGTTAATAATATGAGTTAGATTGATAATAATAAGAGTAATAAGTATAGTAATTGTCGTTCTATCGATCATATAAGCATAATATGGCTAATAGTATGAGTTAGATAGATAATAATAAGAGTAATGAGTATAGTAATTGTAGTTCTATCGATCATATCTGCATAATATGGTTAATAATATGAGTTAGATTCATAATAATAACAGTAATAAGTATAGTAATTGTCGTTCTATCGATAATATAACCATAATATGGCTAATAATATGAGTTAGATTGATAATACTAAGAGTAGTGAGTATAGTAATTCTCGTTCTATCGATCATATAAGCATAATATGGCTAATAATATGAGTTAGATTGATAATAATAAGAGTAGTATGTATAGTATTTGTCGTTCTATCGATCATATAAGCATAATATGGCTAATAATACGAGTTAGATTGATAATAATAAGAGTAATAAGTATAGTAATTGTCGTTCTATCGATCATTTAACCATAATATAGCTAATAATATGAGTTAGATTGATAATAATAAGAGTAATAAGTATAGTAATTGTCGTTCTATCGATAATATAAGCATAATATGGCTAATAATATGAGTTAGATTGATAATACTAAGGGTAGTGAGTATAGTAATTGTCGTTCTATCGATCATATAAGCATAATATGGCTAATAATATGAGTTGGATTGATAATAATAAGAGTAATAAGTATAGTAATTGTCGTTCTATCGATCATATAAGCATAATATGGCTAATAATATGAGTTAGATTGATAATACTAAGAGTAGTGAGTATAGTAATTCTCATTCTATCGATCATATAAGCATAATATGGCCAATAATATGAGTTAGATAGATAATAATAAGAGTAATGAGTATAGTAATTGTAGTTCTATCGATCATATCTGCATAATATGGTTAATAATATGAGTTAGATTCATAATAATAACAGTAATAAGTATAGTAATTGTCGTTCTATCGATCATTTAAGCATAATATGGCTAATAATATGAGTTAGATTGAAAATAATAAGAGAAATAAGTATAGTAATTGTCGTTCTATCGGTCATTTAAGCATAATATGGCGAATAATATGAGTTGGGTTGATAAAACTAAGAATAATAAGTATAGTAACTGTCGTTCTATCGATCATATAAGCATAATATGGTTAATAATATGAGTTAGAATGATAATAATAAGAGTAATAAGTATAGTAATTGTCGTTCTATCGATCATATCTGCATAATATGGTTAATAATATGAGTTAGATTGATAATAGTGAGTGTAATAAGTATAGTGAATGTCGTTCTATCGATCATATCAGCATAATATGGGTAATAATATGAGTTGGATTGATAATAATAAGAGTAATGAGTATAGTAATTGTAGTTCTATCGATCATATAAGCGTAATATGGCTAATAATATGAGTAAGAATCATAATAATAAGAGTAATGAGTATAGTAATTGTAGTTCTATCGATCATATCTGCATAATATGGTTAATAATATGAGTTAGATTCATAATAATAACAGTAAGAAGTATAGTAATTGTCGTTCTATCGATAATATAACCATAATATGGCTAATAATATGAGTTAGAGTGATAATACTAAGAGTAGTGAGTATAGTAATTCTCATTCTATCGATCATATAAGCATAATATGGCTAATAATATGAGTTAGATTGATAATAATAACAGTAATAAGTATAGTAATTGTCGTTCTATCGATAATATAAGCATAATATGGCTAATAATATGAGTTAGATTCATAATAATAAGAGTAATAAGTATAGTAATTGTCGTTCTATCGATCATATAAGCATAATATGGCTAATAATATGAGTTAGATTTATAATAATAAGAGTAATTAGTATAGTAATTGTCGTTCTATCGATCATATAAGCACAATATGACTAATAATATGAGTTAGATTGATAATAATAAGAGTAATAAGTATAGTAATTGTCGTTATATCGATCATATAACCATAATATGGCTAATAGCATGAGTTAGATTGATAATAATAAGAGTAATGAGTATAGTAATTGTCGTTCTATCGATCATATCTGCATAATATGGTTAATAATATGAGTTAGATTGATAATAATAAGAGTAATAAGTATAGTAATTGTCGTTCTATCGATCTTATAAGCATAATATGGCTAATAATATGAGTCAGATTGATAATAATAACAGCAATAAGTATAGTAATTGTCGTTCTATCGATAATATAAGCATAATAGGGCTAATAATATGAGTTAGATTGATAATACTAAGAGTAGTGAGTATAGTAATTCTCGTTCTATAGATCATATAATCATAATATGGCTAATAATATGAGTTAGATTGATAATACTAAGAGTAGTGAGTATAGTAATTGTCGTTCTATCGATCATATAAGCATAATATGGCTAATAATATGAGTTAGATTGATAATAATAAGAGTAGTAAGTATAGTGTTTGTCGTTCTATCGATCATATAAGCATAATATGGCTAATAATACGAGATAGATTGATAATAATAAGAGTAGTGAGTATAGTAATTGTCGTTCTATCGATAATATAAGCATAATATGGCTAATAATATGAGTTAGATTGATAATACTAAGGGTAGTGAGTATAGTAATTGTCGTTCTATCGATCATATAAGCATAATATGGCTAATAATATGAGTTCGATTGATAATAATAAGAGTAATAAGTATAGTAATTGTCGTTCTATCGATCATATAAGCATAATATGGCTAATAATATGAGTTAGATTGATAATACTAAGAGTAGTGAGTATAGTAATTCTCATTCTATCGATCATATAAGCATAATATGGCTAATAATATGAGTTAGATAGATAATAATAAGAGTAATGAGTATAGTAATTCTCGTTCTATCGATAATATAAGCATAATAGGGCTAATAATATGAGTTAGATTGATAATACTAAGGGTAGTGAGTATAGTAATTGTCGTTCTATCGATCATATAAGAATAATATGGCTAATAATATGAGTTCGATTGATAATAATAAGAGTAATAAGTATAGTAATTGTCGTTCTATCGATCATATAAGCATAATATGGCTAATAATATGAGTTAGATTGATAATACTAAGAGTAGTGAGTATAGTAATTCTCATTCTATCGATCATATAAGCATAATATGGCTAATAATATGAGTTAGATAGATAATAATAAGAGTAATGAGTATAGTAATTGTAGTTCTATCGATCATATCTGCATAATATGGTTAATAATATGAGTTAGATTCATAATAATAACAGTAATAAGTATAGTAATTGTCGTTCTATCGATCATTTAAGCATAATATGGCTAATAATTTGAGTTAGATTGAAAATAATAAGAGAAATAAGTATAGTAATTGTCGTTCTATCGGTCATTTAAGCATAATATGGCGAATAATATGAGTTGGGTTGATAAAACTAAGAATAATAAGTATAGTAACTGTCGTTCTATCGATCATATAAGCATAATATGGTTAATAATATGAGTTAGAATGATAATAATAAGAGTAATAAGTATAGTAATTGTCGTTCTATCGATCATATCTGCATAATATGGTTAATAATATGAGTTAGATTGATAATAGTGAGTGTAATAAGTATAGTGAATGTCGTTCTATCGATCATATAAGCATAATATGGCTAATAATACGAGTTAGATTGATAATAATAAGAGTAGTGAGTATAGTAATTCTCATTCTATCGATCACATAAGCATAATATGGCTAATAATATGAGTTAGATTGATAATAATAAGAGTAATAAGTATAGTAATTGTCGTTTTCTCGAACATATAAGCATAATATGGCTAATAATACGAGTTAGATTGATAATAATAAGAGTAATAAGTATAGTAATTGTCGTTCTATCGATCATTTAAGCATAATATGGCTAATAATATGAGTTAGATTGATAATAATAACAGTAATAAGTATAGTAATTGTCGTTCTATCGATAATATAAGCATAATATGGCTAATAATAAGAGTTAGATTGATAATACTAAGAGTAGTGAGTATAGTAATTCTCATTCTATCGATCATATAAGCATAATATGGCTAATAATATGAGTTAGATAGATAATAATAAGAGTAGTGAGTATAGTAATTGTAGTTCTATCGATCATATCTGCATAATATGGTTAATAATATGAGTTAGATTCATAATAATAACAGTAATAAGTATAGTAATTGTCGTTCTATCGATAATATAACCATAATATGGCTAATAATATGAGTTAGATTGATAATACTAAGAGTAGTGAGTATAGTAATTCTCGTTCTATCGATCATATAAGCATAATATGGCTAATAATATGAGTTAGATTGATAATAATAAGAATAATAAGTACAGTAATTGTCGTTCTATCGATCATATAAGCATAATAAGGCTAATAATATGAGTTAGAGTGATAATACTAAGAGTAGTGAGTATAGTAATTCTCATTCTATCGATCATATAAGCATAATATGGCTAATAATATGAGTTAGATTGATAATAATAAGAGTAATAAGTATAGTAATTGTCGTTCTCTCGAACATATAAGCATAATATGGCTAATAATATGAGTTAGAGTGATAATACTAAGAGTAGTGAGTATAGTAATTGTCGTTCTATCGATCATATCTGCATAATATGGTTAATAATATGAGTTAGATTGATAATAGTGAGTGTAATAAATATAGTAATTGTCGTTCTATCGCTCATATAAGCACAATATGGCTAATAATATGAGTTAGATTGATAATAATAAGAGTAATCAGTATAGTAATTGTCGTTCTATCGATCATATAAGCATAATATGGCTAATAATATGAGTTAGATTGATAATAATAACAGTAATAAGTATAGTAATTGTCGTTCTATCGATAATATAACCATAATATGGCTAACAATATGAGTTAGATTGATAATACTAAGAGTAGTGAGTATAGTAATTCTCGTTCTATCGATCATTTAAGCATAATATGGCTAATAATATGAGTTAGATTGATAATAATAAGAGTAATAAGTATAGTAATTGTCGTTCTATCGATCATATAAGCATAATATGGCTAATAATATGAGTTAGATTGATAATAATAAGTGTAATAAGAATAGTAATTGTCGTTCTATCGGTCATTTAAGCATAATATGGCTAATAATATGAGTCAGATTGATAATAATAACAGTAATAAGTATAGTAATTGTCGTTCTATCGATAATATAAGCATAATAGGGCTAATAATATGAGTTAGATTGATAATACTAAGAGTAGTGAGTATAGTAATTCTCGTTCTATCGATCATATAATCATAATATGGCTAATAATATGAGTTAGATTGATAATACTAAGAGTAGTGAGTATAGTAATTGTCGTTCTATCGATCATATAAGCATAATATGGCTAATAATATGAGTTAGATTGATAATAATAAGAGTAGTAAGTATAGTATTTGTCGTTCTATCGATCATATAAGCATAATATGGCTAATAATACGAGTTAGATTGATAATAATAAGAGTAGTGAGTATAGTAATTCTCATTCTATCGATCACATAAGCATAATATGGCTAATAATATGAGTTAGATTGATAATAATAAGAGTAATAAGTATAGTAATTGTCGTTTTCTCGATCATATAAGCATAATATGGCTAATAATACGAGTTAGATTGATAATAATAAGAGTAATAAGTATAGTAATTGTCGTTCTATCGATCATTTAAGCATAATATGGCTAATAATATGAGTTAGATTGATAATAATAACAGTAATAAGTATAGTAATTGTCGTTCTATCGATAATATAAGCATAATATGGCTAATAATAAGAGTTAGATTGATAATACTAAGAGTAGTGAGTATAGTAATTCTCATTCTATCGATCATATAAGCATAATATGGCTAATAATATGAGTTAGATAGATAATAATAAGAGTAATGAGTATAGTAATTGTAGTTCTATCGATCATATCTGCATAATATGGTTAATAATATGAGTTAGATTCATAATAATAACAGTAATAAGTATAGTAATTGTCGTTCTATCGATAATATAACCATAATATGGCTAATAATATGAGTTAGATTGATAATACTAAGAGTAGTGAGTATAGTAATTCTCGTTCTATCGATCATATAAGCATAATATGGCTAATAATATGAGTTAGATTGATAATAATAAGAATAATAAGTACAGTAATTGTCGTTCTATCGATCATATAAGCATAATAAGGCTAATAATATGAGTTAGAGTGATAATACTAAAAGTAGTGAGTATAGTAATTCTCATTCTATCGATCATATAAGCATAATATGGCTAATAATATGAGTTAGATTGATAATAATAAGAGTAATAAGTATAGTAATTGTCGTTCTCTCGATCATATAAGCATAATATGGCTAATAATATGAGTTAGTGTGATAATACTAAGAGTAGTGAGTATAGTAATTCTCATTCTATCGATCATATAAGCATAATATGGCTAATAATATGAGTTAGATAGATAATAATAAGAGTAATGAGTATAGTAATTGTAGTTCTATCGATCATATCTGCATAATATGGTTAATAATATGAGTTAGATTCATAATAATAACAGTAATAAGTATAGTAATTGTCGTTCTATCGATAATATAACCATAATATGGCTAATAATATGAGTTAGATTGATAATACTAAGAGTAGTGAGTATAGTAATTCTCGTTCTATCGATCATATAAGCATAATATGGCTAATAATATGAGTTAGATGGATAATAATAAGAGTAATAAGTACAGTAATTGTCGTTCTATCGATCATATGAGCATAATAAGGCTAATAATATGAGTTAGAGTGATAATACTAAGAGTAGTGAGTATAGTAATTCTCATTCTATCGATCATATAAGCATAATATGGCTAATAATATGAGTTAGATTGATAATAATAAGAGTAATAAGTATAGTAATTGTCGTTCTCTCGATCATATAAGCATAATATGGCTAATAATATGAGTTAGAGTGATAATACTAAGAGTAGTGAGTATAGTAATTCTCATTCTATGGATCATATAAGCATAATATGGCTAATAATATGAGTTAGATTGATAATAATAACAGTAATAAGTATAGTAATTGTCGTTCTATCGATAATATAAGCATAATATGGCTAATAATATGAGTTAGATTCATAATAATAAGAGTAATAAGTATAGTAATTGTCGTTCTATCGATCATATAAGCATAATATGGCTAATAATATGAGTTAGATTTATAATAATAAGAGTAATAAGTATAGTAATTGTCGTTCTATCGATCATATAAGCACAATATGGCTAATAATATGTGTTAGATTGATAATAATAAGAGTAATAAGTATAGTAATTGTCGTTCTATCGATCATATAAGCATAATATGGCTAATAATATGAGTTAGATTGATAATAATAAGTGTAATAAGTATAGTAATTGTCGTTCTATCGGTCATTTAAGCATAATATGGCTAATAATATGAGTCAGATTGATAATAATAACAGTAATAAGTATAGTAATTGTCGTTCATTCGTAATGTAAGCATAATATGGCTAATAATATGAGTTAGATTGATAATACTAAGAGTAGTGGGTATAGTAATTCTCGTTCTATCTATCATATAATCATAATATGGCTAATAATATGAGTTAGATTGATAATACTAAGAGTGGTGAGTATAGTAATTGTCGTTCTATCGATCATTTAACCATAATATGGCTAATAATATGAGTTAGATTGATAATAATAAGAGTAGTGAGTATAGTAATTCTCATTCTATCGATCACATAAGCATAATATGGCTAATAATATGAGTTAGATTGATAATAATAAGAGTAATAAGTATAGTAATTGTCGTTTTCTCGAACATATAAGCATAATATGGCTAATAATACGAGTTAGATTGATAATAATAAGAGTAATAAGTATAGTAATTGTCGTTCTATCGATCATTTAAGCATAATATGGCTAATAATATGAGTTAGATTGATAATAATAACAGTAATAAGTATAGTAATTGTCGTTCTATCGATAATATAAGCATAATATGGCTAATAATAAGAGTTAGATTGATAATACTAAGAGTAGTGAGTATAGTAATTCTCATTCTATCGATCATATAAGCATAATATGGCTAATAATATGAGTTAGATAGATAATAATAAGAGTAGTGAGTATAGTAATTGTAGTTCTATCGATCATATCTGCATAATATGGTTAATAATATGAGTTAGATTCATAATAATAACAGTAATAAGTATAGTAATTGTCGTTCTATCGATAATATAACCATAATATGGCTAATAATATGAGTTAGATTGATAATACTAAGAGTAGTGAGTATAGTAATTCTCGTTCTATCGATCATATAAGCATAATATGGCTAATAATATGAGTTAGATTGATAATAATAAGAATAATAAGTACAGTAATTGTCGTTCTATCGATCATATAAGCATAATAAGGCTAATAATATGAGTTAGATTGATAATAGTGAGTGTAATAAATATAGTAATTGTCGTTCTATCGCTCATATAAGCACAATATGGCTAATAATATGAGTTAGATTGATAATAATAAGAGTAATCAGTATAGTAATTGTCGTTCTATCGATCATATAAGCATAATATGGCTAATAATATGAGTTAGATTGATAATAATAACAGTAATAAGTATAGTAATTGTCGTTCTATCGATAATATAACCATAATATGGCTAACAATATGAGTTAGATTGATAATACTAAGAGTAGTGAGTATAGTAATTCTCGTTCTATCGATCATTTAAGCATAATATGGCTAATAATATGAGTTAGATTGATAATAATAAGAGTAATAAGTATAGTAATTGTCGTTCTATCGATCATATAAGCATAATATGGCTAATAATATGAGTTAGATTGATAATAATAAGTGTAATAAGAATAGTAATTGTCGTTCTATCGGTCATTTAAGCATAATATGGCTAATAATATGAGTCAGATTGATAATAATAACAGTAATAAGTATAGTAATTGTCGTTCTATCGATAATATAAGCATAATAGGGCTAATAATATGAGTTAGATTGATAATACTAAGAGTAGTGAGTATAGTAATTCTCGTTCTATCGATCATATAATCATAATATGGCTAATAATATGAGTTAGATTGATAATACTAAGAGTAGTGAGTATAGTAATTGTCGTTCTATCGATCATATAAGCATAATATGGCTAATAATATGAGTTAGATTGATAATAATAAGAGTAGTAAGTATAGTATTTGTCGTTCTATCGATCATATAAGCATAATATGGCTAATAATACGAGTTAGATTGATAATAATAAGAGTAGTGAGTATAGTAATTCTCATTCTATCGATCACATAAGCATAATATGGCTAATAATATGAGTTAGATTGATAATAATAAGAGTAATAAGTATAGTAATTGTCGTTTTCTCGATCATATAAGCATAATATGGCTAATAATACGAGTTAGATTGATAATAATAAGAGTAAAAAGTATAGTAATTGTCGTTCTATCGATCATTTAAGCATAATATGGCTAATAATATGAGTTAGATTGATAATAATAACAGTAATAAGTATAGTAATTGTCGTTCTATCGATAATATAAGCATAATATGGCTAATAATAAGAGTTAGATTGATAATACTAAGAGTAGTGAGTATAGTAATTCTCATTCTATCGATCATATAAGCATAATATGGCTAATAATATGAGTTAGATAGATAATAATAAGAGTAATGAGTATAGTAATTGTAGTTCTATCGATCATATCTGCATAATATGGTTAATAATATGAGTTAGATTCATAATAATAACAGTAATAAGTATAGTAATTGTCGTTCTATCGATAATATAACCATAATATGGCTAATAATATGAGTTAGATTGATAATACTAAGAGTAGTGAGTATAGTAATTCTCGTTCTATCGATCATATAAGCATAATATGGCTAATAATATGAGTTAGATTGATAATAATAAGAATAATAAGTACAGTAATTGTCGTTCTATCGATCATATAAGCATAATAAGGCTAATAATATGAGTTAGAGTGATAATACTAAGAGTAGTGAGTATAGTAATTCTCATTCTATCGATCATATAAGCATAATATGGCTAATAATATGAGTTAGATTGATAATAATAAGAGTAATAAGTATAGTAATTGTCGTTCTCTCGATCATATAAGCATAATATGGCTAATAATATGAGTTAGTGTGATAATACTAAGAGTAGTGAGTATAGTAATTCTCATTCTATCGATCATATAAGCATAATATGGCTAATAATATGAGTTAGATAGATAATAATAAGAGTAATGAGTATAGTAATTGTAGTTCTATCGATCATATCTGCATAATATGGTTAATAATATGAGTTAGATTCATAATAATAACAGTAATAAGTATAGTAATTGTCGTTCTATCGATAATATAACCATAATATGGCTAATAATATGAGTTAGATTGATAATACTAAGAGTAGTGAGTATAGTAATTCTCGTTCTATCGATCATATAAGCATAATATGGCTAATAATATGAGTTAGATGGATAATAATAAGAGTAATAAGTACAGTAATTGTCGTTCTATCGATCATATGAGCATAATAAGGCTAATAATATGAGTTAGAGTGATAATACTAAGAGTAGTGAGTATAGTAATTCTCATTCTATCGATCATATAAGCATAATATGGCTAATAATATGAGTTAGATTGATAATAATAAGAGTAATAAGTATAGTAATTGTCGTTCTCTCGATCATATAAGCATAATATGGCTAATAATATGAGTTAGAGTGATAATACTAAGAGTAGTGAGTATAGTAATTCTCATTCTATGGATCATATAAGCATAATATAGCTAATAATATGAGTTAGATTGATAATAATAACAGTAATAAGTATAGTAATTGTCGTTCTATCGATAATATAAGCATAATATGGCTAATAATATGAGTTAGATTCATAATAATAAGAGTAATAAGTATAGTAATTGTCGTTCTATCGATCATATAAGCATAATATGGCTAATAATATGAGTTAGATTTATAATAATAAGAGTAATAAGTATAGTAATTGTCGTTCTATCGATCATATAAGCACAATATGGCTAATAATATGTGTTAGATTGATAATAATAAGAGTAATAAGTATAGTAATTGTCGTTCTATCGATCATATAAGCATAATATGGCTAATAATATGAGTTAGATTGATAATAATAAGTGTAATAAGTATAGTAATTGTCGTTCTATCGGTCATTTAAGCATAATATGGCTAATAATATGAGTCAGATTGATAATAATAACAGTAATAAGTATAGTAATTGTCGTTCATTCGTAATGTAAGCATAATATGGCTAATAATATGAGTTAGATTGATAATACTAAGAGTAGTGGGTATAGTAATTCTCGTTCTATCTATCATATAATCATAATATGGCTAATAATATGAGTTAGATTGATAATACTAAGAGTGGTGAGTATAGTAATTGTCGTTCTATCGATCATTTAACCATAATATGGCTAATAATATGAGTTAGATTGATAATAATAAGAGTAATAAGTATAGTAATTGTCGTTCTATCGATAATATAAGCATAATATGGCTAATAATATGAGTTAGATTGATAATAATAAGAATAATAAGTACAGTAATTGTCGTTCTATCGATCATATAAGCATAATAAGGCTAATAATATGAGTTAGAGTGATAATACTAAGAGTAGTGAGTATAGTAATTCTCATTCTATCGATCATATAAGCATAATATGGCTAATAATATGAGTTAGATTGATAATAATAAGAGTAATAAGTATAGTAATTGTCGTTCTATCGATAATATAAGCATAATAGGGCTAATAATATGAGTTAGATTGATAATACTAAGAGTAGTGAGTATAGTAATTCTCGTTCTATCGATCATATAATCATAATATGGCTAATAATATGAGTTAGATTGATAATACTAAGAGTAGTGAGTATAGTAATTGTCGTTCTATCGATCATATAAGCATAATATGGCTAATAATATGAGTTAGATTGATAATAATAAGAGTAGTAAGTATAGTATTTGTCGTTCTATCGATCATATAAGCATAATATGGCTAATAATACGAGTTAGATTGATAATAATAAGAGTAGTGAGTATAGTAATTCTCATTCTATCGATCACATAAGCATAATATGGCTAATAATATGAGTTAGATTGATAATAATAAGAGTAATAAGTATAGTAATTGTCGTTTTCTCGATCATATAAGCATAATATGGCTAATAATACGAGTTAGATTGATAATAATAAGAGTAATAAGTATAGTAATTGTCGTTCTATCGATCATTTAAGCATAATATGGCTAATAATATGAGTTAGATTGATAATAATAACAGTAATAAGTATAGTAATTGTCGTTCTATCGATAATATAAGCATAATATGGCTAATAATAAGAGTTAGATTGATAATACTAAGAGTAGTGAGTATAGTAATTCTCATTCTATCGATCATATAAGCATAATATGGCTAATAATATGAGTTAGATAGATAATAATAAGAGTAATGAGTATAGTAATTGTAGTTCTATCGATCATATCTGCATAATATGGTTAATAATATGAGTTAGATTCATAATAATAACAGTAATAAGTATAGTTATTGTCGTTCTATCGATAATATAACCATAATATGGCTAATAATATGACTTAGATTGATAATACTAAGAGTAGTGAGTATAGTAATTCTCGTTCTATCGATCATATAAGCATAATATGGCTAATAATATGAGTTAGATTGATAATAATAAGAATAATAAGTACAGTAATTGTCGTTCTATCGATCATATAAGCATAATAAGGCTAATAATATGAGTTAGAGTGATAATACTAAGAGTAGTGAGTATAGTAATTCTCATTCTATCGATCATATAAGCATAATATGGCTAATAATATGAGTTAGATTGATAATAATAAGAGTAATAAGTATAGTAATTGTCGTTCTCTCGATCATATAAGCATAATATGGCTAATAATATGAGTTAGAGTGATAATACTAAGAGTAGTGAGTATAGTAATTCTCATTCTATCGATCATATAAGCATAATATGGCTAATAATATGAGTTAGATTTATAATAATAAGAGTAATAAGTATAGTAATTGTCGTTCTATCGATCATATAAGCACAATATGGCTAATAATATGAGTTAGATTGATAATAATAAGAGTAGTAAGTATAGTATTTGTCGTTCTATCGATCATATAAGCATAATATGGCTAATAATACGAGTTAGATTGATAATAATAAGAGTAATAAGTATAGTAATTGTCGTTCTATCGATCATTCAACCATAATATGGCTAATAATATGAGTTAGATTGATAATAATAAGAGTAATAAGTATAGTAATTGTCGTTCTCTCGATCATATAAGCATAATATGGCTAATAATATGAGTTAGAGTGATAATACTAAGAGTAGTGAGTATAGTAATTCTCATTCTATGGATCATATAAGCATAATATGGCTAATAATATGAGTTAGATTGATAATAATAACAGTAATAAGTATAGTAATTGTCGTTCTATCGATAATATAAGCATAATATGGCTAATAATATGAGTTAGATTCATAATAATAAGAGTAATAAGTATAGTAACTGTCGTTCTATCGATCATATAAGCATAATATGGCTAATAATATGAGTTAGATTTATAATAATAAGAGTAATAAGTATAGTAATTGTCGTTCTATCGATCATATAAGCACAATATGGCTAATAATATGTGTTAGATTGATAATAATAAGAGTAATAAGTATAGTAATTGTCGTTATATCGATCATATAACCATAATATGGCTAATAGCATGAGTTAGATTGATAATAATAAGAGTAATGAGTATAGTAATTGTCGTTCTATCGATCATATCTGCATAATATGGTTAATAATATGAGTTAGATTGATAATAGTGAGTGTAATAAATATAGTAATTGTCGTTCTATCGCTCATATAAGCACAATATGGCTAATAATATGAGTTAGATTGATAATAATAAGAGTAATAAGTATAGTAATTGTCGTTCTATCGATCATATAAGCATAATATGGCTAATAATATGAGTTAGATTGATAATAATAAGTGTAATAAGTATAGTAATTGTCGCTCTATCGATCATAATTGCATAATATGGCTAATAGCATGAGTTAGATTAATAATAATAAGAGCAATGAGTATAGTAATTGTCGTACTATCGATCATATAAGCATAATATGGCTAATAATATGAGTTAGATTGATAATAATAAGTGTAAAAAGTAGAGTAATTGTCGTTCGATCGATCATATCTGCATAATATGGTTAATAATATGAGTTAGATTGATAATAATAAGTGTAATGAGTATAGTAATTGTCGTACTATCGATCATATAAGCATAATATGGCTAATAATGTGAGTTAGATTGATAATAGTGAGTGCAATAAATATAGTAATTGTCGTTCTATCGCTCATATAAGCACAATATGGCTAACAATATGAGTTAGATTGATAATAATAAGAGTAATAAGTATAGTAATTGTCGTTCTATCGATCATATAAGCATAATATGGCTAATAATACGAGTTAGATTGATAATAATAAGAGTAGTGAGTATAGTAATTCTCATTCTATCGATCACATAAGCATAATATGGCTATTAATATGAGTTAGATTGATAATAATAAGAGTAATAAGTATAGTAATTGTCGTTTTCTCGATCATATAAGCATAATATGGCTAATAATACGAGTTAGATTGATAATAATAAGAGTAATAAGTATTGTAATTGTCGTTCTATCGATCATTTAAGCATAATATGGCTAATAATATGAGTTAGATTGATAATAATAACAGTAATAAGTATAGTAATTGTCGTTCTATCGATAATATAAGCATAATATGGCTAATAATAAGAGTTAGATTGATAATACTAAGAGTAGTGAGTATAGTAATTCTCATTCTATCGATCATATAAGCATAATATGGCTAATAATATGAGTTAGATAGATAATAATAAGAGTAATGAGTATAGTAATTGTAGTTCTATCGATCATATCTGCATAATATGGTTAATAATATGAGTTAGATTCATAATAATAACAGTAATAAGTATAGTAATTGTCGTTCTATCGATAATATAACCATAATATGGCTAATAATATGACTTAGATTGATAATACTAAGAGTAGTGAGTATAGTAATTCTCGTTCTATCGATCATATAAGCATAATATGGCTAATAATATGAGTTAGATTGATAATAATAAGAGTAATAAGTACAGTAATTGTCGTCCTATCGATCATATGAGCATAATAAGGCTAATAATATGAGTTAGAGTGATAATACTAAGAGTAGTGAGTATAGTAATTCTCATTCTATCGATCATATAAGCATAATATGGCTAATAATATGAGTTAGATTGATAATAATAAGAGTAATAAGTATAGTAATTGTCGTTCTCTCGATCATATAAGCATAATATGGCTAATAATATGAGTTAGAGTGATAATACTAAGAGTAGTGAGTATAGTAATTCTCATTCTATGGATCATATAAGCATAATATGGCTAATAATATGAGTTAGATTGATAATAATAACAGTAATAAGTATAGTAATTGTCGTTCTATCGATAATATAAGCATAATATGGCTAATAATATGAGTTAGATTCATAATAATAAGAGTAATAAGTATAGTAATTGTCGTTCTATCGATCATATAAGCATAATATGGCTAATAATATGAGTTAGATTTATAATAATAAGAGTAATAAGTATAGTAATTGTCGTTCTATCGATCATATAAGCACAATATGGCTAATAATATGAGTTAGATTGATAATAATAAGAGTAATAAGTATAGTAATTGTCGTTATATCGATCATATAACCATAATATGGCTAATAGCATGAGTTAGATTGATAATAATAAGAGTAATGAGTATAGTAATTGTCGTTCTATCGATCATATCTGCATAATATGGTTAATAATATGAGTTAGATTGATAATAGTGAGTGTAATAAATATAGTAATTGTCGTTCTATCGCTCATATAAGCACAATATGGCTAATAATATGAGTTAGATTGATAATAATAAGAGTAATAAGTATAGTAATTGTCGTTCTATCGATCATATAAGCATAATATGGCTAATAATATGAGTTAGATTGATAATAATAAGTGTAATAGGTATAGTAATTGTCGCTCTATCGATCATAATTGCATAATATGGCTAATAGCATGAGTTAGATTAATAATAATAAGAGCAATGAGTATAGTAATTGTCGTACTATCGATCATATAAGCATAATATGGCTAATAATATGAGTTAGATTGATAATAATAAGTGTAAAAAGTAGAGTAATTGTCGTTCGATCGATCATATCTGCATAATATGGTTAATAATATGAGTTAGATTGATAATAATAAGTGTAATGAGTATAGTAATTGTCGTACTATCGATCATATAAGCATAATATGGCTAATAATGTGAGTTAGATTGATAATAGTGAGTGCAATAAATATAGTAATTGTCGTTCTATCGCTCATATAAGCACAATATGGCTAACAATATGAGTTAGATTGATAATAATAAGAGTAATAAGTATAGTAATTGTCGTTCTATCGATCATATAAGCATAATATGGCTAATAATATGAGTTAGATTGATAATAATAAGTGTAATAAGTATAGTAATTGTCGTTCTATCGGTCATTTAAGCATAATATGGCTAATAATATGTGTCAGATTGATAATAATAACAGTAATAAGTATAGTAATTGTCGTTCTATCGATAATATAAGCATAATATGGCTAATAATATGAGTTAGATTGATAATACTAAGAGTAGTGAGTATAGTAATTCTCGTTCTATCGATCATATAATCATAATATGGCTAATAATACGAGTTAGATTGATAATAATAAGAGTAGTGAGTATAGTAATTCTCATTCTATCGATCACATAAGCATAACATGGCTAATAATATGAGTTAGATTGATAATAATAAGAGTAATAAGTATAGTAATTGTCGTTTTCTCGATCATATAAGCATAATATGGCTAATAATACGAGTTAGATTGATAATAATAAGAGTAATAAGTATAGTAATTGTCGTTCTATCGATCATTTAAGCATAATATGGCTAATAATATGAGTTAGATTGATAATAATAACAGTAATAAGTATAGTAATTGTCGTTCTATCGATAATATAAGCATAATATGGCTAATAATAAGAGTTAGATTGATAATACTAAGAGTAGTGAGTATAGTAATTCTCATTCTATCGATCATATAAGCATAATATGGCTAATAATATGAGTTAGATAGATAATAATAAGAGTAATGAGTATAGTAATTGTAGTTCTATCGATCATATCTGCATAATATGGTTAATAATATGAGTTAGATTCATAATAATAACAGTAATAAGTATAGTAATTGTCGTTCTATCGATAATATAACCATAATATGGCTAATAATATGACTTAGATTGATAATACTAAGAGTAGTGAGTATAGTAATTCTCGTTCTATCGATCATATAAGCATAATATGGCTAATAATATGAGTTAGATTGATAATAATAAGAATAATAAGTACAGTAATTGTCGTTCTATCGATCATATAAGCATAATAAGGCTAATAATGAGTTAGAGTGATAATACTAAGAGTAGTGAGTATAGTAATTCTCATTCTATCGATCATATAAGCATAATATGGCTAATAATATGAGTTAGATTGATAATAATAAGAGTAATAAGTATAGTAATTGTCGTTCTCTCGATCATATAAGCATAATATGGCTAATAATATGAGTTAGAGTGATAATACTAAGAGTAGTGAGTATAGTAATTCTCATTCTATCGATCATATAAGCATAATATGGCTAATAATATGAGTTAGATAGATAATAATAAGAGTAATGAGTATAGTAATTGTAGTTCTATCGATCATATCTGCATAATATGGTTAATAATATGAGTTAGATTCATAATAATAACAGTAATAAGTATAGTAATTGTCGTTCTATCGATAATATAACCATAATATGGCTAATAATATGAGTTAGATTGATAATACTAAGAGTAGTGAGTATAGTAATTCTCGTTCTATCGATCATATAAGCATAATATGGCTAATAATATGAGTTAGATTGATAATAATAAGAGTAATAAGTACAGTAATTGTCGTCCTATCGATCATATGAGCATAATAAGGCTAATAATATGAGTTAGAGTGATAATACTAAGAGTAGTGGGTATAGTAATTCTCATTCTATCGATCATATAAGCATAATATGGCTAATAATATGAGTTAGATTGATAATAATAAGAGTAATAAGTATAGTAATTGTCGTTCTCTCGATCATATAAGCATAATATGGCTAATAATATGAGTTAGAGTGATAATACTAAGAGTAGTGAGTATAGTAATTCTCATTCTATGGATCATATAAGCATAATATGGCTAATAATATGAGTTAGATTGATAATAATAACAGTAATAAGTATAGTAATTGTCGTTCTATCGATAATATAAGCATAATATGGCTAATAATATGAGTTAGATTCATAATAATAAGAGTAATAAGTATAGTAATTGTCGTTCTATCGATCATATAAGCATAATATGGCTAATAATATGAGTTAGATTTATAATAATAAGAGTAATAAGTATAGTAATTGTCGTTCTATCGATCATATAAGCACAATATGGCTAATAATATGAGTTAGATTGATAATAATAAGAGTAATAAGTATAGTAATTGTCGTTATATCGATCATATAACCATAATATGGCTAATAGCATGAGTTAGATTGATAATAATATGAGTAATGAGTATAGTAATTGTCGTTCTATCGATCATATCTGCATAATATGGTTAATAATATGAGTTAGATTGATAATAGTGAGTGTAATAAATATAGTAATTGTCGTTCTATCGCTCATATAAGCACAATATGGCTAATAATATGAGTTAGATTGATAATAATAAGAGTAATAAGTATAGTAATTGTCGTTCTATCGATCATATAAGCATAATATGGCTAATAATATGAGTTAGATTGATAATAATAAGTGTAATAGGTATAGTAATTGTCGCTCTATCGATCATAATTGCATAATATGGCTAATAGCATGAGTTAGATTAATAATAATAAGAGCAATGAGTATAGTAATTGTCGTACTATCGATCATATAAGCATAATATGGCTAATAATATGAGTTAGATTGATAATAATAAGTGTAAAAAGTAGAGTAATTGTCGTTCGATCGATCATATCTGCATAATATGGTTAATAATATGAGTTACATTGATAATAATAAGTGTAATGAGTATAGTAATTGTCGTACTATCGATCATATAAGCATAATATGGCTAATAATGTGAGTTAGATTGATAATAGTGAGTGCAATAAATATAGTAATTGTCGTTCTATCGCTCATATAAGCACAATATGGCTAACAATATGAGTTAGATTGATAATAATAAGAGTAATAAGTATAGTAATTGTCGTTCTATCGATCATATAAGCATAATATGGCTAATAATATGAGTTAGATTGATAATAATAAGTGTAATAAGTATAGTAATTGTCGTTCTATCGGTCATTTAAGCATAATATGGCTAATAATATGTGTCAGATTGATAATAATAACAGTAATAAGTATAGTAATTGTCGTTCTATCGATAATATAAGCATAATATGGCTAATAATATGAGTTAGATTGATAATACTAAGAGTAGTGAGTATAGTAATTCTCGTTCTATCGATCATATAATCATAATATGGCTAATAATATGAGTTAGATTGATAATACTAAGAGTAGTGAGTATAGTAATTGTCGTTCTATCGATCATATAAGCATAATATGGCTAATAATATGAGTTAGATTGATAATAATAAGAGTAGTAAGTATAGTATTTGTCGTTCTATCGATCATATAAGCATAATATGGCTAATAATACGAGTTAGATTGATAATAATAAGAGTAATAAGTATAGTAATTGTCGTTCTATCGATCATTCAACCATAATATGGCTAATAATATGAGTTGGATTCATAATAATAACAGTAATAAGTACAGTAATTGTCGTTCTATCGATCATTTAAGCATAATATGGCTAATAATATGAGTTAGATTGATAATAATAAGAGTAATAAGTATAGTAATTGTCGTTCTATCGGTCATTTAAGCATAATATGGCGAATAATATGAGTTGGGTTGATAAAACTAAGAATAATAAGTATAGTAACTGTCGTTCTATCGATCATATAAGCACAATATGGCTAATAATATGAGTTAGATTGATAATAATAAGAGTAATAAGTTGAGTAATTGTCGTTATATCGATCATATAACCATAATATGGCTAATAGCATGAGTTAGATTGATAATAATAAGAGTAATGAGTATAGTAATTGTCGTTCTATCGATCATATCTGCATAATATGGTTAATAATATGAGTTAGATTGATAATAGTGAGTGTAATAAATACAGTAATTGTCGTTCTATCGCTCATATAAGCACAATATGGCTAATAATATGAGTTAGATTGATAATACTAAGAGTAGTGAGTATAGTAATTCTCGTTCTATCGATCATATAATCATAATATGGCTAATAATATGAGTTAGATTGATAATACTAAGAGTAGTGAGTATAGTAATTGTCGTTCTATCGATCATATAAGCATAATATGGCTAATAATATGAGTTAGATTGATAATAATAAGAGTAGTAAGTATAGTATTTGTCGTTCTATCGATCATATAAGCATAATATGGCTAATAATACGAGTTAGATTGATAATAATAAGAGTAATGAGTATAGTAATTGTAGTTCTATCGATCATATCTGCATAATATGGTTAATAATATGAGTTAGATTCATAATAATAACAGCAATAAGTATAGTAATTGTCGTTCTATCGATAATATAACCATAATATGGCTAATAATATGAGTTAGATTGATAATACTAAGAGTAGTGAGTATAGTAATTCTCGTTCTATCGATCATATAAGCATAATATGGCTAATAATATGAGTTAGATTGATAATAATAAGAGTAATAAGTACAGTAATTGTCGTCCTATCGATCATATGAGCATAATAAGGCTAATAATATGAGTTAGAGTGATAATACTAAGAGTAGTGAGTATAGTAATTCTCATTCTATGGATCATATAAGCATAATATGGCTAATAATATGAGTTAGATTGATAATAATAACAGTAATAAGTATAGTAATTGTTGTTCTATCGATAATATAAGCATAATATGGCTAATAATATGAGTTAGATTCATAATAATAAGAGTAATAAGTATAGTAATTGTCGTTCTATCGATCATATAAGCATAATATGGCTAATAATATGAGTTAGATTTATAATAATAAGAGTAATAAGTATAGTAATTGTCGTTCTATCGATCATATAAGCACAATATGGCTAATAATATGAGTTAGATTGATAATAATAAGAGTAATAAGTATAGTAATTGTCGTTATATCGATCATATAACCATAATATGGCTAATAGCATGAGTTAGATTGATAATAATATGAGTAATGAGTATAGTAATTGTCGTTCTATCGATCATATCTGCATAATATGGTTAATAATATGAGTTAGATTGATAATAGTGAGTGTAATAAATATAGTAATTGTCGTTCTATCGCTCATATAAGCACAATATGGCTAATAATATGAGTTAGATTGATAATAATAAGAGTAATAAGTATAGTAATTGTCGTTCTATCGATCATATAAGCATAATATGGCTAATAATATGAGTTAGATTGATAATAATAAGTGTAATAGGTATAGTAATTGTCGCTCTATCGATCATAATTGCATAATATGGCTAATAGCATGAGTTAGATTAATAATAATAAGAGCAATGAGTATAGTAATTGTCGTACTATCGATCATATAAGCATAATATGGCTAATAATATGAGTTAGATTGATAATAATAAGTGTAAAAAGTAGAGTAATTGTCGTTCGATCGATCATATCTGCATAATATGGTTAATAATATGAGTTACATTGATAATAATAAGTGTAATGAGTATAGTAATTGTCGTACTATCGATCATATAAGCATAATATGGCTAATAATGTGAGTTAGATTGATAATAGTGAGTGCAATAAATATAGTAATTGTCGTTCTATCGCTCATATAAGCACAATATGGCTAACAATATGAGTTAGATTGATAATAATAAGAGTAATAAGTATAGTAATTGTCGTTCTATCGATCATATAAGCATAATATGGCTAATAATATGAGTTAGATTGATAATAATAAGTGTAATAAGTATAGTAATTGTCGTTCTATCGGTCATTTAAGCATAATATGGCTAATAATATGTGTCAGATTGATAATAATAACAGTAATAAGTATAGTAATTGTCGTTCTATCGATAATATAAGCATAATATGGCTAATAATATGAGTTAGATTGATAATACTAAGAGTAGTGAGTATAGTAATTCTCGTTCTATCGATCATATAATCATAATATGGCTAATAATATGAGTTAGATTGATAATACTAAGAGTAGTGAGTATAGTAATTGTCGTTCTATCGATCATATAAGCATAATATGGCTAATAATATGAGTTAGATTGATAATAATAAGAGTAGTAAGTATAGTATTTGTCGTTCTATCGATCATATAAGCATAATATGGCTAATAATACGAGTTAGATTGATAATAATAAGAGTAATAAGTATAGTAATTGTCGTTCTATCGATCATTCAACCATAATATGGCTAATAATATGAGTTGGATTCATAATAATAACAGTAATAAGTACAGTAATTGTCGTTCTATCGATCATTTAAGCATAATATGGCTAATAATATGAGTTAGATTGATAATAATAAGAGTAATAAGTATAGTAATTGTCGTTCTATCGGTCATTTAAGCATAATATGGCGAATAATATGAGTTGGGTTGATAAAACTAAGAATAATAAGTATAGTAACTGTCGTTCTATCGATCATATAAGCACAATATGGCTAATAATATGAGTTAGATTGATAATAATAAGAGTAATAAGTTGAGTAATTGTCGTTATATCGATCATATAACCATAATATGGCTAATAGCATGAGTTAGATTGATAATAATAAGAGTAATGAGTATAGTAATTGTCGTTCTATCGATCATATCTGCATAATATGGTTAATAATATGAGTTAGATTGATAATAGTGAGTGTAATAAATACAGTAATTGTCGTTCTATCGCTCATATAAGCACAATATGGCTAATAATATGAGTTAGATTGATAATAATAAGAGTAATAAGTATAGTAATTGTCGTTCTATCGATCATATAAGCATAATATGGCTAATAATATGAGTTAGATTGATAATAATAAGTGTAATAAGTATAGTAATTGTCGTTCTATCGATCATAATTGCATAATATGGTTAATAATATGAGTTAGATTGATAATAATAAGAGCAATGAGTATAGTAATTGTCGTACTATCGATCATATAAGCATGATATGGCTAATAATATGAGTTAGATTGATAATAATAAGTGTAAAAAGTAGAGTAATTGTCGTCCTATCGCTCATATAAGCACAATATGGCTAATAATATGAGTTAGATTGATAATAATAAGAGTAATAAGTATAGTAATTGTCGTTCTATCGATCATATAAGCATAATATGGCTAATAATATGAGTTAGATTGATAATAATAAGTGTAATAAGTATAGTAATTGTCGTTCTATCGGTCATTTAAGCATAATATGGCTAATAATATGAGTCAGATTGATAATAATAACAGTAATAAGTATAGTAATTGTCGTTCTATCGATAATGTAAGCATAATATGGCTAATAATATGAGTTAGATTGATAATACTAAGAGTAGTGGGTATAGTAATTCTTGTTCTATCTATCATATAATCATAATATGGCTAATAATATGAGTTAGATTGATAATACTAAGAGTGGTGAGTATAGTAATTGTCGTTCTATCGACCATATAAGCATAATATGGCTAATAATATGAGTTAGATTGATAATAATAAGAGTAGTAAGTATAGTATTTGTCGTTCTATCGATCATTTAACCATAATATGGCTAATAATATGAGTTAGATTGATAATAATAAGAGTAATAAGTATAGTAATTGTCGTTCTATCGATAATATAAGCATAATATGGCTAATAATATGAGTTAGATTGATAATACTAAGGGTAGTGAGTATAGTAATTCTCGTTCTGTCGATCATGTAAGCATAATATGGCTAATAATATGAGTTGGATTGATAATAATAAGAGTAATAAGTATAGTAATTGTCGTTCTCTCGATCATATAAGCATAATATGGCTAATAATATGAGTTAGATTGATAATACTAAGAGTAGTGAGTATAGTAATTCTCATTCTATCGATCATATAAGCATAATATGGCTAATAATATGAGTTAGATAGATAATAATAAGAGTAATGATTATAGTAATTGTAGTTCTATCGATCATATCTGCATAATATGGTTAATAATATGAGTTAGATTCATAATAATAACAGTAATAAGTATAGTAATTGTCGTTCTATCGATAATATAACCATAATATGGCTAATAATATGAGTTAGATTGATAATACTAAGAGTAGTGAGTATAGTAATTCTCGTTCTATCGATCATATAAGCATAATATGGCTAATAATATGAGTTAGATTGATAATAATAAGAGTAATAAGTACAGTTATTGTCGTTCTATCGATCATATGAGCATAATAAGGCTAATAATATGAGTTAGAGTGATAATACTAAGAGTAGTGAGTATAGTAATTCTCATTCTATCGATCATATAAGCATAATATGGCTAATAATATGAGTTAGATTGATAATAATAAGAGTAATAAGTATAGTAATTGTCGTTCTCTCGATCATATAAGCATAATATGGCTAATAATATGAGTTAGAGTGATAATACTAAGAGTAGTGAGTATAGTAATTCTCATTCTATGGATCATATAAGCATAATATGGCTAATAATATGAGTTAGATTGATAATAATAACAGTAATAAGTATAGTAATTGTCGTTCTATCGATAATATAAGCATAATATGGCTAATAATATGAGTTAGATTCATAATAATAAGAGTAATAAGTATAGTAATTGTCGTTCTATCGATCATATAAGCATAATATGGCTAATAATATGAGTTAGATTTATAATAATAAGTGTAAAAAGTAGAGTAATTGTCGTTCGATCGATTATATCTGCATAATATGGTTAATAATATGAGTTAGATTGATAATAATAAGTGTAATGAGTATAGTAATTGTCGTACTATCGATCATATAAGCATAATATGGCTAATAATGTGAGTTAGATTGATAATAGTGAGTGCAATAAATATAGTAATTGTCGTTCTATCGCTCATATAAGCACAATATGGCTAACAATATGAGTTAGATTGATAATAATAAGAGTAATAAGTATAGTAATTGTCGTTCTATCGATCATATAAGCATAATATGGCTAATAATATGAGTTAGATTGATAATAATAAGTGTAATAAGTATAGTAATTGTCGTTCTATCGGTCATTTAAGCATAATATGGCTAATAATATCAGTCAGATTGATAATAATAACAGTAATAAGTATAGTAATTGTCGTTCTATCGATAATATAAGCATAATATGGCTAATAATATGAGTTAGATTGATAATACTAAGAGTAGTGAGTATAGTAATTCTCGTTCTATCGATCATATAATCATAATATGGCTAATAATATGAGTTAGATTGATAATAATAAGAATAATAAGTACGGTAATTGTCGTTCTATCGATCATATAAGCATAATAAGGCTAATAATATGAGTTAGAGTGATAATACTAAGAGCAGTGAGTATAGTAATTCTCATTCTATCGATCATATAAGCATAATATGGCTAATAATATGAGTTAGATTGATAATAATAAGAGTAATAAGTATAGTAATTGTCGTTCTCTCGATCATATAAGCATAATATGGCTAATAATATGAGTTAGAGTGATAATACTAAGAGTAGTGAGTATAGTAATTCTCATTCTATCGATCATATAAGCATAATATGGCTAATAATATGAGTTAGATAGATAATAATAAGAGTAATGAGTATAGTAATTGTAGTTCTATCGATCATATCTGCATAATATGGTTAATAATATGAGTTAGATTCATAATAATAACAGTAATAAGTATAGTAATTGTCGTTCTATCGATAATATAACCATAATATGGCTAATAATATGAGTTAGATTGATAATACTAAGAGTAGTGAGTATAGTAATTCTCGTTCTATCGATCATATAAGCATAATATGGCTAATAATATGAGTTAGATTGATAATAATAAGAGTAATAAGTACAGTAATTGTCGTTCTATCGATCATATGAGCATAATAAGGCTAATAATATGAGTTAGAGTGATAATACTAAGAGTAGTGAGTATAGTAATTCTCATTCTATCGATCATATAAGCATAATATGGCTAATAATATGAGTTAGATTGATAATAATAGGAGTAATAAGTATAGTAATTGTCGTTCTCTCGATCATATAAGCATAATATGGCTAATAATATGAGTTAGATTGATAATAATAAGTGTAATAAGTATAGTAATTGTCGTTCTATCGGTCATTTAAGCATAATATGGCTAATAATATGAGTCAGATTGATAATAATAACAGTAATAAGTATAGTAATTGTCGTTCTATCGATCATATCTGCATAATATGGTTAATAATATGAGTTAGATTGATAATAGTGAGTGTAATAAATATAGTAATTGTCGTTCTATCGCTCATATAAGCACAATATGGCTAATAATATGAGTTAGATTTATAATAATAAGAGTAATAAGTATAGTAATTGTCGTTCTATCGATCATATAAGCACAATATGGCTAATAATATGAGTTAGATTGATAATAATAAGAGTAATAAGTATAGTAATTGTCGTTATATCGATCATATAACCATAATATGGCTAATAGCATGAGTTAGATTGATAATAATATGAGTAATGAGTATAGTAATTGTCGTTCTATCGATCATATCTGCATAATATGGTTAATAATATGAGTTAGATTGATAATAGTGAGTGTAATAAATATAGTAATTGTCGTTCTATCGCTCATATAAGCACAATATGGCTAATAATATGAGTTAGATTGATAATAATAAGAGTAATAAGTATAGTAATTGTCGTTCTATCGATCATATAAGCATAATATGGCTAATAATATGAGTTAGATTGATAATAATAAGTGTAATAGGTATAGTAATTGTCGCTCTATCGATCATAATTGCATAATATGGCTAATAGCATGAGTTAGATTAATAATAATAAGAGCAATGAGTATAGTAATTGTCGTACTATCGATCATATAAGCATAATATGGCTAATAATATGAGTTAGATTGATAATAATAAGTGTAAAAAGTAGAGTAATTGTCGTTCGATCGATCATATCTGCATAATATGGTTAATAATATGAGTTACATTGATAATAATAAGTGTAATGAGTATAGTAATTGTCGTACTATCGATCATATAAGCATAATATGGCTAATAATGTGAGTTAGATTGATAATAGTGAGTGCAATAAATATAGTAATTGTCGTTCTATCGCTCATATAAGCACAATATGGCTAACAATATGAGTTAGATTGATAATAATAAGAGTAATAAGTATAGTAATTGTCGTTCTATCGATCATATAAGCATAATATGGCTAATAATATGAGTTAGATTGATAATAATAAGTGTAATAAGTATAGTAATTGTCGTTCTATCGGTCATTTAAGCATAATATGGCTAATAATATGTGTCAGATTGATAATAATAACAGTAATAAGTATAGTAATTGTCGTTCTATCGATAATATAAGCATAATATGGCTAATAATATGAGTTAGATTGATAATACTAAGAGTAGTGAGTATAGTAATTCTCGTTCTATCGATCATATAATCATAATATGGCTAATAATATGAGTTAGATTGATAATACTAAGAGTAGTGAGTATAGTAATTGTCGTTCTATCGATCATATAAGCATAATATGGCTAATAATATGAGTTAGATTGATAATAATAAGAGTAGTAAGTATAGTATTTGTCGTTCTATCGATCATATAAGCATAATATGGCTAATAATACGAGTTAGATTGATAATAATAAGAGTAATAAGTATAGTAATTGTCGTTCTATCGATCATTCAACCATAATATGGCTAATAATATGAGTTGGATTCATAATAATAACAGTAATAAGTACAGTAATTGTCGTTCTATCGATCATTTAAGCATAATATGGCTAATAATATGAGTTAGATTGATAATAATAAGAGTAATAAGTATAGTAATTGTCGTTCTATCGGTCATTTAAGCATAATATGGCGAATAATATGAGTTGGGTTGATAAAACTAAGAATAATAAGTATAGTAACTGTCGTTCTATCGATCATATAAGCACAATATGGCTAATAATATGAGTTAGATTGATAATAATAAGAGTAATAAGTTGAGTAATTGTCGTTATATCGATCATATAACCATAATATGGCTAATAGCGTGAGTTAGATTGATAATAATAAGAGTAATGAGTATAGTAATTGTCGTTCTATCGATCATATCTGCATAATATGGTTAATAATATGAGTTAGATTGATAATAGTGAGTGTAATAAATACAGTAATTGTCGTTCTATCGCTCATATAAGCACAATATGGCTAATAATATGAGTTAGATTGATAATAATAAGAGTAATAAGTATAGTAATTGTCGTTCTATCGATCATATAAGCATAATATGGCTAATAATATGAGTTAGATTGATAATAATAAGTGTAATAAGTATAGTAATTGTCGTTCTATCGATCATAATTGCATAATATGGTTAATAATATGAGTTAGATTGATAATAATAAGAGCAATGAGTATAGTAATTGTCGTACTATCGATCATATAAGCATGATATGGCTAATAATATGAGTTAGATTGATAATAATAAGTGTAAAAAGTAGAGTAATTGTCGTTCTATCGCTCATATAAGCACAATATGGCTAATAATATGAGTTAGATTGATAATAATAAGAGTAATAAGTATAGTAATTGTCGTTCTATCGATAATATAAGCATAATATGGCTAATAATATGAGTTAGATTGATAATACTAAGAGTAGTGAGTATAGTAATTCTCGTTCTATCGATCATATAATCATAATATGGCTAATAATACGAGTTAGATTGATAATAATAAGAGTAGTGAGTATAGTAATTCTCATTCTATCGATCACATAAGCATAATATGGCTAATAATATGAGTTAGATTGATAATAATAAGAGTAATAAGTATAGTAATTGTCGTTTTCTCGATCATATAAGCATAATATGGCTAATAATACGAGTTAGATTGATAATAATAAGAGTAATAAGTATAGTAATTGTCGTTCTATCGATCATTTAAGCATAATATGGCTAATAATATGAGTTAGATTGATAATAATAACAGTAATAAGTATAGTAATTGTCGTTCTATCGATAATATAAGCATAATATGGCTAATAATAAGAGTTAGATTGATAATACTAAGAGTAGTGAGTATAGTAATTCTCATTCTATCGATCATATAAGCATAATATGGCTAATAATATGAGTTAGATAGATAATAATAAGAGTAATGAGTATAGTAATTGTAGTTCTATCGATCATATCTGCATAATATGGTTAATAATATGAGTTAGATTCATAATAATAACAGTAATAAGTATAGTAATTGTCGTTCTATCGATAATATAACCATAATATGGCTAATAATATGACTTAGATTGATAATACTAAGAGTAGTGAGTATAGTAATTCTCGTTCTATCGATCATATAAGCATAATATGGCTAATAATATGAGTTAGATTGATAATAATAAGAATAATAAGTACAGTAATTGTCGTTCTATCGATCATATAAGCATAATAAGGCTAATAATATGAGTTAGAGTGATAATACTAAGAGTAGTGAGTATAGTAATTCTCATTCTATCGATCATATAAGCATAATATGGCTAATAATATGAGTTAGATTGATAATAATAAGAGTAATAAGTATAGTAATTGTCGTTCTCTCGATCATATAAGCATAATATGGCTAATAATATGAGTTAGAGTGATAATACTAAGAGTAGTGAGTATAGTAATTCTCATTCTATCGATCATATAAGCATAATATGGCTAATAATATGAGTTAGATAGATAATAATAAGAGTAATGAGTATAGTAATTGTAGTTCTATCGATCATATCTGCATAATATGGTTAATAATATGAG
This sequence comes from Megachile rotundata, assembly GCF_050947335.1. Classification (NCBI taxonomy): domain Eukaryota; kingdom Metazoa; phylum Arthropoda; class Insecta; order Hymenoptera; family Megachilidae; genus Megachile; species Megachile rotundata. The sequence continues at coordinate 67,883 of NW_027473924.1, forward strand.
TTAGATTCATAATAATAACAGTAATAAGTATAGTAATTGTCGTTCTATCGATAATATAACCATAATATGGCTAATAATATGAGTTAGATTGATAATACTAAGAGTAGTGAGTATAGTAATTCTCGTTCTATCGATCATATAAGCACAATATGGCTAATAATATGAGTTAGATTGATAATAATAAGAGTAATAAGTATAGTAATTGTCGTTATATCGATCATATAACCATAATATGGCTAATAGCATGAGTTAGATTGATAATAATAAGAGTAATAAGTATAGTAATTGTCGTTCTATCGATCATATAAGCATAATATGGCTAATAATATGAGTTAGATTGATAATAATAAGTGTAATAAGTATAGTAATTGTCGCTCTATCGATCATAATTGCATAATATGGCTAATAGCATGAGTTAGATTAATAATAATAAGAGCAATGAGTATAGTAATTGTCGTACTATCGATCATATAAGCATAATATGGCTAATAATATGAGTTAGATTGATAATAATAAGTGTAAAAAGTAGAGTAATTGTCGTTCGATCGATTATATCTGCATAATATGGTTAATAATATGAGTTAGATTGATAATAATAAGTGTAATGAGTATAGTAATTGTCGTACTATCGATCATATAAGCATAATATGGCTAATAATGTGAGTTAGATTGATAATAGTGAGTGCAATAAATATAGTAATTGTCGTTCTATCGCTCATATAAGCACAATATGGCTAACAATATGAGTTAGATTGATAATAATAAGAGTAATAAGTATAGTAATTGTCGTTCTATCGATCATATAAGCATAATATGGCTAATAATATGAGTTAGATTGATAATAATAAGTGTAATAAGTATAGTAATTGTCGTTCTATCGGTCATTTAAGCATAATATGGCTAATAATATGTGTCAGATTGATAATAATAACAGTAATAAGTATAGTAATTGTCGTTCTATCGATAATATAAGCATAATATGGCTAATAATATGAGTTAGATTGATAATACTAAGAGTAGTGAGTATAGTAATTCTCGTTCTATCGATCATATAATCATAATATGGCTAATAATATGAGTTAGATTGATAATACTAAGAGTAGTGAGTATAGTAATTGTCGTTCTATCGATCATATAAGCATAATATGGCTAATAATATGAGTTAGATTGATAATAATAAGAGTAGTAAGTATAGTATTTGTCGTTCTATCGATCATATAAGCATAATATGGCTAATAATACGAGTTAGATTGATAATAATAAGAGTAATAAGTATAGTAATTGTCGTTCTATCGATCATTCAACCATAATATGGCTAATAATATGAGTTAGATTGATAATAATAAGAGTAATAAGTATAGTAATTGTCGTTCTATCGATAATATAAGCATAATATGGCTAATAATATGAGTTAGATTGATAATACTAAGGGTAGTGAGTATAGTAATTGTCGTTCTATCGATCATATAAGCATAATATGGCTAATAATATGAGTTGGATTGATAATAATAAGAGTAATAAGTATAGTAATTGTCGTTCTATCGATCATATAAGCATAATATGGCTAATAATATGAGTTAGATTGATAATACTAAGAGTAGTGAGTATAGTAATTTTCATTCTATCGATCATATAAGCATAATATGGCTAATAATATGAGTTAGATAGATAATAATAAGAGTAATGAGTATAGTAATTGTAGTTCTATCGATCATATCTGCATAATATGGTTAATAATATGAGTTAGATTCATAATAATAACAGTAATAAGTACAGTAATTGTCGTTCTATCGATCATTTAAGCATAATATGGCTAATAATATGAGTTAGATTGATAATAATAAGAGTAATAAGTATAGTAATTGTCGTTCTATCGGTCATTTAAGCATAATATGGCGAATAATATGAGTTGGGTTGATAAAACTAAGAATAATAAGTATAGTAACTGTCGTTCTATCGATCATATAAGCACAATATGGCTAATAATATGAGTTAGATTGATAATAATAAGAGTAATAAGTTGAGTAATTGTCGTTATATCGATCATATAACCATAATATGGCTAATAGCATGAGTTAGATTGATAATAATAAGAGTAATGAGTATAGTAATTGTCGTTCTATCGATCATATCTGCATAATATGGTTAATAATATGAGTTAGATTGATAATAGTGAGTGTAATAAATACAGTAATTGTCGTTCTATCGCTCATATAAGCACAATATGGCTAATAATATGAGTTAGATTGATAATAATAAGAGTAATAAGTATAGTAATTGTCGTTCTATCGATCATATAAGCATAATATGGCTAATAATATGAGTTAGATTGATAATAATAAGTGTAATAAGTATAGTAATTGTCGTTCTATCGATCATAATTGCATAATATGGTTAATAATATGAGTTAGATTGATAATAATAAGAGCAATGAGTATAGTAATTGTCGTACTATCGATCATATAAGCATGATATGGCTAATAATATGAGTTAGATTGATAATAATAAGTGTAAAAAGTAGAGTAATTGTCGTTCTATCGCTCATATAAGCACAATATGGCTAATAATATGAGTTAGATTGATAATAATAAGAGTAATAAGTATAGTAATTGTCGTTCTATCGATCATATAAGCATAATATGGCTAATAATATGAGTTAGATTGATAATAATAAGTGTAATAAGTATAGTAATTGTCGTTCTATCGGTCATTTAAGCATAATATGGCTAATAATATGAGTCAGATTGATAATAATAACAGTAATAAGTATAGTAATTGTCGTTCTATCGATAATGTAAGCATAATATGGCTAATAATATGAGTTAGATTGATAATACTAAGAGTAGTGGGTATAGTAATTCTCGTTCTATCTATCATATAATCATAATATGGCTAATAATATGAGTTAGATTGATAATACTAAGAGTGGTGAGTGTAGTAATTGTCGTTCTATCGACCATATAAGCATAATATGGCTAATAATATGAGTTAGATTGATAATAATAAGAGTAATAAGTATAGTAATTGTCGTTATATCGATCATATAACCATAATATGGCTAATAGCATGAGTTAGATTGATAATAATAAGAGTAATGAGTATAGTAATTGTCGTTCTATCGATCATATCTGCATAATATGGTTAATAATATGAGTTAGATTGATAATAGTGAGTGTAATAAATATAGTAATTGTCGTTCTATCGCTCATATAAGCACAATATGGCTAATAATATGAGTTAGATTGATAATAATAAGAGTAATAAGTATAGTAATTGTCGTTCTATCGATCATATAAGCATAATATGGCTAATAATATGAGTTAGATTGATAATAATAAGTGTAATAAGTATAGTAATTGTCGTTCTATCGATCATAATTGCATAATATGGCTAATAGCATGAGTTAGATTGATAATAATAAGTGTAAAAAGTAGAGTAATTGTCGTTCGATCGATTATATCTGCATAATATGGTTAATAATATGAGTTAGATTGATAATAATAAGTGTAATGAGTATAGTAATTGTCGTACTATCGATCATATAAGCATAATATGGCTAATAATGTGAGTTAGATTGATAATAGTGAGTGCAATAAATATAGTAATTGTCGTTCTATCGCTCATATAAGCACAATATGGCTAACAATATGAGTTAGATTGATAATAATAAGAGTAATAAGTATAGTAATTGTCGTTCTATCGATCATATAAGCATAATATGGCTAATAATATGGGTTAGATTGATAATAATAAGTGTAATAAGTATAGTAATTGTCGTTCTATCGGTCATTTAAGCATAATATGGCTAATAATATCAGTCAGATTGATAATAATAACAGTAATAAGTATAGTAATTGTCGTTCTATCGATAATATAAGCATAATATGGCTAATAATATGAGTTAGATTGATAATACTAAGAGTAGTGAGTATAGTAATTCTCGTTCTATCGATCATATAATCATAATATGGCTAATAATATGAGTTAGATTGATAATACTAAGAGTAGTGAGTATAGTAATTGTCGTTCTATCGATCATATAAGCATAATATGGCTAATAATATGAGTTAGATTGATAATAATAAGAGTAATAAGTATAGTAATTGTCGTTCTATCGATCATTCAACCATAATATGGCTAATAATATGAGTTAGATTGATAATAATAAGAGTAATAAGTATAGTAATTGTCGTTCTATCGATAATATAAGCATAATATGGCTAATAATATGAGTTAGATTGATAATACTAAGGGTAGTGAGTATAGTAATTGTCGTTCTATCGATCATATAAGCATAATATGGCTAATAATATGAGTTGGATTGATAATAATAAGAGTAATAAGTATAGTAATTGTCGTTCTATCGATCATATAAGCATAATATGGCTAATAATATGAGTTAGATTGATAATACTAAGAGTAGTGAGTATAGTAATTTTCATTCTATCGATCATATAAGCATAATATGGCTAATAATATGAGTTAGATAGATAATAATAAGAGTAATGAGTATAGTAATTGTAGTTCTATCGATCATATCTGCATAATATGGTTAATAATATGAGTTAGATTCATAATAATAACAGTAATAAGCACAGTAATTGTCGTTCTATCGATCATTTAAGCATAATATGGCTAATAATATGAGTTAGATTGATAATAATAAGAGTAATAAGTATAGTAATTGTCGTTCTATCGGTCATTTAAGCATAATATGGCGAATAATATGAGTTGGGTTGATAAAACTAAGAACAATAAGTATAGTAACTGTCGTTCTATCGATCATATAAGCACAATATGGCTAATAATATGAGTTAGATTGATAATAATAAGAGTAATAAGTTGAGTAATTGTCGTTATATCGATCATATAACCATAATATGGCTAATAGCATGAGTTAGATTGATAATAATAAGAGTAATGAGTATAGTAATTGTCGTTCTATCGATCATATCTGCATAATATGGTTAATAATATGAGTTAGATTGATAATAGTGAGTGTAATAAATATAGTAATTGTCCTTCTATCGCTCATATAAGCACAATATGGCTAATAATATGAGTTAGATTGATAATAATAAGAGTAATAAGTATAGTAATTGTCGTTCTATCGATCATATAAGCATAATATGGCTAATAATATGAGTTAGATCGATAATAATAAGTGTAATAAGTATAGTAATTGTCGTTCTATCGATCATAATTGCATAATATGGTTAATAATATGAGTTAGATTGATAATAATAAGAGCAATGAGTATAGTAATTGTCGTACTATCGATCATATAAGCATGATATGGCTAATAATATGAGTTAGATTGATAATAATAAGTGTAAAAAGTAGAGTAATTGTCGTTCGATCGATCATATCTGCATAATATGGTTAATAATATGAGTTAGATTGATAATAATAAGAGTAATGAGTATAGTAATTGTCGTACTATCGATCATATAAGCATAATATGGCTAATAATATGAGTTAGATTGATAATAATAAGTGTAATAAGTATAGTAATTGTCGTTCTATCGGTCATTTAAGCATAATATGGCTAATAATATGAGTCAGATTGATAATAATAACAGTAATAAGTATAGTAATTGTCGTTCTATCGATAATGTAAGCATAATATGGCTAATAATATGAGTTAGATTGATAATACTAAGAGTAGTGGGTATAGTAATTCTCGTTCTATCTATCATATAATCATAATATGGCTAATAATATGAGTTAGATTGATAATACTAAGAGTGGTGAGTATAGTAATTGTCGTTCTATCGACCATATAAGCATAATATGGCTAATAATATGAGTTAGATTGATAATAATAAGAGTAGTAAGTATAGTATTTGTCGTTCTATCGATCATATAAGCATAATATGGCTAATAATACGAGTTAGATTGATAATAATAAGAGTAATAAGTATAGTAATTGTCGTTCTATCGATCATTTAACCATAATATGGCTAATAATATGAGTCAGATTGATAATAATAACAGTAATAAGTATAGTAATTGTCGTTCTATCGATAATGTAAGCATAATATGGCTAATAATATGAGTTAGATTGATAATACTAAGAGTAGTGGGTATAGTAATTCTCGTTCTATCTATCATATAATCATAATATGGCTAATAATACGAGTTAGATTGATAATAATAAGAGTAATAAGTATAGTAATTGTCGTTCTATCGATCATTTAAGCATAATATGGCTAATAATATGAGTTAGATTGATAATAATAACAGTAATAAGTATAGTAATTGTCGTTCTATCGATAATATAAGCAAAATATGGCTAATAATATGAGTTAGATTGATAATACTAAGAGTAGTGAGTATAGTAATTCTCATTCGATCGATCATATAAGCATAATATGGCTAATAATATGAGTTAGATAGATAATAATAAGAGTAATGAGTATAGTAATTGTAGTTCTATCGATCATATCTGCATAATATGGTTAATAATATGAGTTAGATTCATAATAATAACAGTAATAAGTATAGTATATGTCGTTCTATCGATAATATAACCATAATATGGCTAATAATATGAGTTAGATTGATAATACTAAGAGTAGTGAGTATAGTAATTCTCGTTCTATCGATCATATAAGCATAATATGGCTAATAATATGAGTTAGATTGATAATAATAAGAATAATAAGTACAGTAATTGTCGTTCTATCGATCATATAAGCATAATAAGGCTAATAATATGAGTTAGAGTGATAATACTAAGAGTAGTGAGTATAGTAATTCTCATTCTATCGATCATATAAGCATAATATGGCTAATAATATGAGTTAGATTGATAATAATAAGAGTAATAAGTATAGTAATTGTCGTTCTCTCGATCATATAAGCATAATATGGCTAATAATATGAGTTAGAGTGATAATACTAAGAGTAGTGAGTATAGTAATTCTCATTCTATCGATCATATAAGCATAATATGGCTAATAATATGAGTTAGATAGATAATAATAAGAGTAATGAGTATAGTAATTGTAGTTCTATCGATCATATCTGCATAATATGGTTAATAATATGAGTTAGATTCATAATAATAACAGTAATAAGTACAGTAATTGTCGTTCTATCGATCATTTAAGCATAATATGGCTAATAATATGAGTTAGATTGATAATAATAAGAGTAATAAGTATAGTAATTGTCGTTCTATCGATAATATAAGCATAATATGGCTAATAATATGAGTTAGATTGATAATACTAGGGGTAGTGAGTATAGTAATTGTCGTTCTATCGATCATATAAGCATAATATGGCTAATAATATGAGTTGGATTGATAATAATAAGAGTAATAAGTATAGTAATTGTCGTTCTATCGATCATATAAGCATAATATGGCTAATAATATGAGTTAGATTGATAATACTAAGAGTAGTGAGTATAGTAATTTTCATTCTATCGATCATATAAGCATAATATGGCTAATAATATGAGTTAGATAGATAATAATAAGAGTAATGAGTATAGTAATTGTAGTTCTATCGATCATATCTGCATAATATGGCTAATAATACGAGTTAGATTGATAATAATAAGAGTAGTGAGTATAGTAATTCTCATTCTATCGATCACATAAGCATAATATGGCTAATAATATGAGTTAGATTGATAATAATAAGAGTAATAAGTATAGTAATTGTCGTTTTCTCGATCATATAAGCATAATATGGCTAATAATACGAGTTAGATTGATAATAATAAGAGTAATAAGTATAGTAATTGTCGTTCTATCGATCATTTAAGCATAATATGGCTAATAATATGAGTTAGATTGATAATAATAACAGTAATAAGTATAGTAATTGTCGTTCTATCGATAATATAAGCATAATATGGCTAATAATAAGAGTTAGATTGATAATACTAAGAGTAGTGAGTATAGTAATTCTCATTCTATCGATCATATAAGCATAATATGGCTAATAATATGAGTTAGATAGATAATAATAAGAGTAATGAGTATAGTAATTGTAGTTCTATCGATCATATCTGCATAATATGGTTAATAATATGAGTTAGATTCATAATAATAACAGTAATAAGTATAGTAATTGTCGTTCTATCGATAATATAACCATAATATGGCTAATAATATGACTTAGATTGATAATACTAAGAGTAGTGAGTATAGTAATTCTCGTTCTATCGATCATATAAGCATAATATGGCTAATAATATGAGTTAGATTGATAATAATAAGAATAATAAGTACAGTAATTGTCGTTCTATCGATCATATAAGCATAATAAGGCTAATAATATGAGTTAGAGTGATAATACTAAGAGTAGTGAGTATAGTAATTCTCATTCTATCGATCATATAAGCATAATATGGCTAATAATATGAGTTAGATTGATAATAATAAGAGTAATAAGTATAGTAATTGTCGTTCTCTCGATCATATAAGCATAATATGGCTAATAATATGAGTTAGAGTGATAATACTAAGAGTAGTGAGTATAGTAATTCTCATTCTATCGATCATATAAGCATAATATGGCCAATAATATGAGTTAGATAGATAATAATAAGAGTAATGAGTATAGTAATTGTAGTTCTATCGATCATATCTGCATAATATGGTTAATAATATGAGTTAGATTCATAATAATAACAGTAATAAGTATAGTAATTGTCGTTCTATCGATAATATAACCATAATATGGCTAATAATATGAGTTAGATTGATAATACTAAGAGTAGTGAGTATAGTAATTCTCGTTCTATCGATCATATAAGCACAATATGGCTAATAATATGAGTTAGATTGATAATAATAAGAGTAATAAGTATAGTAATTGTCGTTATATCGATCATATAACCATAATATGGCTAATAGCATGAGTTAGATTGATAATAATAAGAGTAATAAGTATAGTAATTGTCGTTCTATCGATCATATAAGCATAATATGGCTAATAATATGAGTTAGATTGATAATAATAAGTGTAATAAGTATAGTAATTGTCGCTCTATCGATCATAATTGCATAATATGGCTAATAGCATGAGTTAGATTAATAATAATAAGAGCAATGAGTATAGTAATTGTCGTACTATCGATCATATAAGCATAATATGGCTAATAATATGAGTTAGATTGATAATAATAGGTGTAAGAAGTAGAGTAATTGTCGTTCGATCGATCATATCTGCATAATATGGTTAATAATATGAGTTAGATTGATAATAATAAGTGTAATGAGTATAGTAATTGTCGTACTATCGATCATATAAGCATAATATGGCTAATAATGTGAGTTAGATTGATAATAGTGAGTGCAATAAATATAGTAATTGTCGTTCTATCGCTCATATAAGCACAATATGGCTAACAATATGAGTTAGATTGATAATAATAAGAGTAATAAGTATAGTAATTGTCGTTCTATCGATCATATAAGCATAATATGGCTAATAATATGAGTTAGATTGATAATAATAAGTGTAATAAGTATAGTAATTGTCGTTCTATCGGTCATTTAAGCATAATATGGCTAATAATATGTGTCAGATTGATAATAATAACAGTAATAAGTATAGTAATTGTCGTTCTATCGATAATATAAGCATAATATGGCTAATAATATGAGTTAGATTGATAATACTAAGAGTAGTGAGTATAGTAATTCTCGTTCTATCGATCATATAATCATAATATGGCTAATAATATGAGTTAGATTGATAATACTAAGAGTAGTGAGTATAGTAATTGTCGTTCTATCGATCATATAAGCATAATATGGCTAATAATATGAGTTAGATTGATAATAATAAGAGTAGTAAGTATAGTATTTGTCGTTCTATCGATCATATAAGCATAATATGGCTAATAATACGAGTTAGATTGATAATAATAAGAGTAATAAGTATAGTAATTGTCGTTCTATCGCTCATATAAGCACAATATGGCTAACAATATGAGTTAGATTGATAATAATAAGAGTACTAAGTATAGTAATTGTCGTTCTATCGATCATATAAGCATAATATGGCTAATAATATGAGTTAGGTTGATAATAATAAGTGTAATAAGTATAGTAATTGTCGTTCTATCGGTCATTTAAGCATAATATGGCTAATAATATGAGTCAGATTGA